>NW_028158551.1:0-69043 GCF_964263955.1 Coregonus lavaretus | reverse complement strand
CCTCTGGTCACATTACTGGGTTTAATTCCTATCTGTATTACATCATCAGATGTTGTTGAAATCAGCCCAGTCTGATACCCATATGCTCTACTAGACTGACCACCACCCAGCCTCCTACCACCCAGCCTCCTACCACCCAGCCTCCCACCACCCAGCCTCCTACCACCCAGCCTCCTACCACCCACCACCCAGCCTCCTACCACCCAGCCTCCTACCACCCAGCCTCCTACCACCCAGCCTCCTACCACCCAGCCTCCCACCACCCAGCCTCCTACCACCCAGCCTCCTACCACCCACCACCCAGCCTCCTACCACCCAGCCTCCTACCACCCAGCCTCCTACCACCCAGCCTCCTACCACCCAGCCTCCTACCACCCAGCCTCCTACCACCCAGCCTCCCACCACCCAGCCTCCTACCACCCAGCCTCCCACCACCCAGCCTCCTACCACCCACCACCCAGCCTCCTACCACCACCCAGCCTCCTACCACCCACCACCCAGCCTCCTACCACCCAGCCTCCTACCACCCAGCCTCCTACCACCCAGCCTCCTACCACCCACCACCCAGCCTCCTACCACCCACCACCCAGCCTCCTACCACCCACCACCCAGCCTCCTACCACCCACCACCCAGCCTCCTACCACACACCACCCAGCCTCCTACCACCCACCACCCAGCCTCCTACCACCCAGCCTGCTACCACCCAGCCTCCTACCACCCAGCCTCCTACCACCCACCAGCCTTCTACCACCCACCATCCTCCTACCACCCACAACCCAGCCTTCTACCACCCACCACCCAGCTTTCTACCACCCACCACCCAGCCTCCTACCACCCACCCACCAGCCTCCTACCACCCACCACCCAGCCTCCTACCACCCACCAGCCTCCTACCACCCAGCCTCCTACCACCAACCACCCAGCCTCCTACCACCCAGCCTTCTACCACCCAGCCTCCTACCACCCACCACCCAGCCTCCTACCACCCACCAGCCTCCTACCACCCAGCCTCCTACCACCCACCACCCAGCCTTCTACCACCCACCACCCAGCCTCCTACCACCCACCACACAGCCTTCTACCCACCCAGCCTCCTACCACCCAGCCTCCTACCACCCAGCCTCCTACCACCCACCACCCAGCCTCCTACCACCCAGCCTCCTACCACCCACCACCCAGCCTCCTACCACCCACCACCCAGCCTCCTACCACCCACCAACCAGCCTCCTACCACCCAGCCTCCTACCACCCAGCCTCCTACCACCCAGCCTCCTACCACCCAGCCTCCTACCACCCACCACCCAGCCTCCTACCACCCACCAACCAGCCTTCTACCACCCAGCCTCCTACCACCCAGCCTCCAACCACCCAGCCTCCTACCACCCACCACCCAGCCTTCTACCACCCAGCCTCCTACCACCCACCACCCAGCCTTCTACCACCCAGCCTCCTACCACCCAGCCTCCTACCACCCAGCCTCCTACCACCCAGCCTTCTACCACCCAGCCTCCTACCACCCAGCCTCCTACCAACCAGCCTTCTACCACCCAGCCTCCTACCACCCACCACCAAGCCTCCTACCACCCACCACCCAGCCTCCTACCACCCACCAGCCTCCTACCACCCACCACCCAGCCTCCTACCACCCAGCCTTCTACCACCCAGCCTCCTACCACCCAGCTTCCTACCACCCACCAGCCTTCTACCACCCACCAGCCTCCTACCACCCACAACCCAGCCTTCTACCACCCACCACCCAGCTTTCTACCACCCACCACCCAGCCTCCTACCACCCACCAGCCTCCTACCACCCAGCCTCCTACCACCCACCACCCAGCCTCCTACCACCCACCAGCCTCCTACCACCCAGCCTCCTACCACCCACCAAACAGCCTCCTACCACCCACCAGCCTCCTACCACCCAGCCTCCTACCACCCACCACCCAGCCTTCTACCACCCACCACCCAGCCTCCTACCACCCACCACACAGCCTTCTACCCACCCAGCCTCCTACCACCACCCAGCCTCCTACCACCCAGCCGCCTACCACCCACCACCCAGCCTCCTACCACCCAGCCTCCTACCACCCAGCCTCCTACCACCCACCACCCAGCCTCCTACCACCCACCACCCAGCCTCCTACCACCCACCAACCAGCCTCCTACCACCCAGCCTCCTAACACCCAGCCTCCTACCACCCACCACCCAGCCTCCTACCACCCACCACCCAGCCTCCTACCACCCACCAACCAGCCTTCTACCACCCAGCCTCCTACCACCCAGCCTCCAACCACCCAGCCTCCTACACCCCACCACCCAGCCTTCTACCACCCAGCCTCCTACCACCCAGCCTCCTACCACCCAGCCTCCTACCACCCAGCCTTCTACCACCCAGCCTTCTACCACCCAGCCTACTACCACCCACCACCCAGCCTCCTACCACCCAGCCTCCTACCACCCACCACCCAGCCTTCTACCACCCACCACCCAGCCTCCTACCACCCAGCCTCCTACCACCCACCACCCAGCCTTCTACCACCCACCACCCAGCCTTCTACCACCCAGCCTACTACCACCCAGCCCCCTACCACCCACCACCCAGCCCCCTACCACCCACCACCCAGCCTACTACCACCCAGACTCCTACCACCCACCACCCAGCCCGCTACCACCCACCACCCAGCCTTCTACCATCCACCACCCAGCCTTCTACCACCCACCACCCAGCCCCCTACCACCCACCACCCAGCCTTCTACCACCCACCACCCAGCCTCTACCACCCAGCCTCCTACCACCCAGCCTCCTACCACCCAGCCTCCTACCACCCAGCCTTCTACCACCCAGCCTACTACCACCCAGCCACCTACCAACATTATCAGATCTACACTATTCTAGGTTGTATTTAGGAGCAACATTATCAGATCTACACTAATTTAGGTTGTATTTTAAATAAAATAAAATTTGATTTGATTTGATAGCACTTTTCCAGGTGCTCAACATTGTTTTGGATGAAACCAGCCACATGGGTGATTCCAAGGCCATGTTGTGTCTGTCCACCTGCCCGTCGTTGTCTGCCTGCAGGTGCAGTAGGAGGGAGGGAGGGAGGGAGGGAGGGAGGGAGGGAGGGAGGGAGGCTGACTGGAAGTCCAACATGGGGTTTTCCCAACCAGTTAGTCCACTCTGTCTCCAGCGAGGATATTATAGCATGTTCCATTGTGATCACTAAACACTCTTATCCAGAGAGACAGCAGCAATTAGGGTTAAGTGCCATTGGAGAGAATGACAGATTGTTCCCCTTGTTGGGATTCAAACTAGCGACCTTTTGGTTCCTGGCCCAACACTACCTGCCGCCCGATTACTGAACAGAAAAACAGACAACTATAAAAGTACATTTCCTAAAGAAAATGAGTGTGTTTGCTAGCTTGTCTTAAAGTATTTATGGGTGTGAAATAACTTAGAGTAGTGGCAGTGACTGGTTATAGTTAAAAAAAAGTTAGATGGAAAAATGTATTTGGTTGATTTATTTATTTATTAGATAAATATAAAAAGTTGGTTTGGTGCCTCTAGCTTGAACGATTCAAGAGTAAACTAGTTATAGTTTATAAAGGTTTTTAAAATAATTTGAAGTTAGGATAGCCTGAATGATTGAAAGTTGCTCTTGTAGCTTAAATCAGTGGTTCTCAATCCTGGTCCTGGGGACCCAAAGGGGGGCACACTTTAGAGTTCGCCTTAGCATTACACAACTGATTCAAATCATCAACTCTTCATCAAGCTTTGATTACTTGAATCAGCCGTGTAGTGTTAAGGCAAAAACAAATGTGTATGCACATTTAAATAGTTTAATTCATAAGGTTATGTTAAAGCTGTTTTAATGTTTATAGCTGAAATAGTTAAAGAGCGGTAGCATTTAAAATGTCTACCACTGTGTTCTTATGGTTGGCATTATGCAAAGGTGTGCAAATAAAGCTTTTAGAATATTTTAAGTTGGGATAACATTAACGTTTTAAAGTAGGTGTTGTAGCTTAATTGGCCAAGGAGCAGGACCGTATTGAATAGCTAACGCTATATTCCTGTGGTTCCCATTCAAATCCATGTTAATTTATGCACATTTAAAATTGTTATAGTTTAAAAAAGTATAAATAGTATCAATAAGCTTTATGCAAGCAATCGAAGTACCATTAGATGTCATCACTACCAATAGAGGTTATCACTACCATTAGATGTCATCACTACCATTAGATGTCATCACTACCATTAGATGTCATCACTACCATTAGATGTCATCACTACCATTAGATGTCATCACTACCATTAGATGTTATCACTACCATTAGATGTCATCACTACCATTAGATGTCATCACTACCATTAGATGTCATCACTACCATTAGATGTCATCACCACCATTAGATGTCATCACTACCATTAGATGTCATCACTACCATTAGATGTCATCACTACCATTAGATGTCATCACTACCATTAGATGTCATCACTACCATTAGATGTCATCACTACCATTAGATGTCATCACTACCATTAGATGTTATCACTACCAATAGATGTCATCACTACCATTAGATGTCATCACTACCATTATGTGTATGACGTTATAACTTCCATTATATGTTATAACTTCCATTAGATGTCATCACTACCATTAGATGTCATCACTACCATTAGATGTCATCACCACCATTAGATGTCATCACTACCATTAGATGTCATCACTACCATTATGCGTATGATGTTATAACTTCCTTTAGATGTTATCACCACTATTAGATGTCATCACTACCATTAGATGTCATCACTACCATTAGATGTCATCACTACCATTAGATGTCATCACTACCATTAGATGTCATCACTACCATTAGATGTCATCACTACCATTAGATGTCATCACTACCATTATGTGTATGACGTTATAACTTCCATTATATGTTATAACTTCCATTAGATGTCATCACTACCATTAGATGTCATCAATACCGTTAGATGTCATCACTACCATTAGATGTCATCACTACCATTAGATGTCATCACTACCATTAGATGTCATCACTACCATTAGATGTCATCACTACCATTAGATGTCATCACTACCATTAGATGTCATCACTACAATTAGATGTCATCACCACCATTAGATATCATCACTACCATTAGATGTCATCACTACTATTAGATGTCATCACTACCATTATGTGTATGATGTTATAACTTCCATTAGATGTCATCACTACCATTAGATGTCATCACTACCATTAAATGTCATCACTACCATTAGATGTCATCACTACCATTATGTGTATGATGTTATAACTTCCATTAGATGTCATCACTACCATTAGATGTCATCACTACCATTAGATGTCATCACTACCATTAGATGTTATCACTACCATTAGATGTCATCACTACCATTATGTGTATGATGTTATAACTTCCATTAGATGTCATCACTACCATTAGATGTCATCACTACCATTAGATGTTATAACTTCCATTAGATGTCATCACTACCATTAGATGTCATCACTACCATTATATGTCATCACTACCATTAGATGTCATCACTACCATTAGATGTCATCACTACCATTAGATGTTATCACTACCATTAGATGTCATCACCACCATTAGATGTCATCACTACCATTAGATGTCATCACTACCATTAGATGTCATCACTACCATTAGATGTCATCACTACCATTAGATGTCATCACTACCATCAGATGTCATCACTACCATTAGATATCATCACTACCATTATGTGTATGATGTTATAACTTCCATTAGATGTTATAACTTCCATTAGATGTCATCACTACCATTAGATGTCATCACTACCATTAGATGTCATCACTACCATTAGATGTTATCACTACCATTAGATGTCATCACTACCATTAGATGTTATCTATACCATTATATGTTATAACTTCCATTAGATGTCATCAATACCATTAGATGTCATCACTACCATTAGATGTCATCACTACCATTAGATGTTATCACTACCATTAGATGTCATCACTACCATTAGATGTCATCACTACCATTAGATGTCATCACTACCATTAGATGTCATCACTACCATTAGATGTTATCACTACCATTAGATGTTATCACTACCATTAGATGTCATCACTACCATTAGATGTCATCACTACCATTAGATGTTATCACCAGCATTAGATGTTATAACTTCCATTAGATGTCATCACCAACATTAGATGTCATCACTACCATTATGTGTATGATGTTATAACTTCCATTAGATGTTATAACTTCCATTAGATGTCATCACTACCATTAGATGTAATCACTACCATGAAATGTAATCACTACCATTAGATGTTATCACTTCCATTAGATGTCATTACTACCATTAGATGTCATCACTACCATTAGATGTCATCACTACCATTAGATGTCATCACTACCATTAGATGTCATCACTACCATTAGATGTTATCACTACCATTAGATGTCATTACCACCATTAGATGTTATAACTTCCATTAGATGTTATCACCACCATTATATGTCATCACTACCATTAGATGTTATCACTACCATTAGATGTTATCACTACCATTAGATGTTATCACTACCATTAGATGTCATCACTACCATTATGTGTATGATGTTATAACTTCCATTAGATGTTATAACTTCCATTAGATGTCATGACTACCATTAGATGTCATCACTACCATTAAATGTCATCACTACCATTAGATGTTATCACTTCCATTAGATGTTATCACTTCCATTAGTTGTCATCACCACCATTACATGTCATCACTACCATTAGATGTCATCACTACCATTATATGACATCACTACCATTAAATGTCATCACTACCATTAGATGTTATCTATACCATTAGATGTTATAACTTCCATTAGATGTCATCACTACCATTAGATGTCATCACTACCATTAAATGTCATCACTACCATTAGATGTCATCACTACCATTAGATGTCATCACTACCATTAGATGTCATCACTAAAATTAGATGTCATCACTACCATTAGATGTTATCACTACCATTAGATGTCATCACTACCATTAGATGTCATCACTACCATTAGATGTCATCACTACCATTAGATGTCATCACTACCATTAGATGTCATCACCACCATTACATGTCATCACTACCATTAGATGTTATCTATACCATTAGATGTTATAACTTCCATTAGATGTCATTACTACCATTAGATGTTATCACTACCATTAGATGTTATAACTTCCATTAGATGTCATTACTACCATTAGATGTTATCACTACCATTATATGTTATCACCACCATTATATGTCATCACTAGCATTAGATGTCATCACTACTATTAGATGTCATCACTACCATTATGTGTATGATGTTATAACTTCCATTAGATGTTATAACTTCCATTAGATGTCATCACTACCATTAAATGTCATCACTACCATTAGATGTTATCTATACCATTAGATGTTATAACTTCCATTAGATGTCATTACTACCATTAGATGTTATCACTTCCATTAGATGTTATCACTACCATTAGATGTCATCACTACCATTAGATGTCATCACTACCATTAGATGTCATCACTACCATTAGATGTTATCACTACCATTAGATGTTATCACCACCATTATATGTTATCACCACCATTATATGTCATCACTAGCATTATATGTCATCACTACTATTAGATGTCATCACTACCATTATGTGTATGATGTTATAACTTCCATTAGATGTTATAACTTCCATTAGATGTCGTCACTACCATTAGATGTCATCACTACCATTAGATGTCATCACTACCATTAGATGTCATCACTACCATTATGTGTATGATGTTATGACTTCCATTAGATGTTATAACTTCCATTAGATGTCATCACTACCATTAGATGTCATCACTACCATTAAATGTAATCACTACCATTAGATGTTATCACTTCCATTAGATGTTATCACTTCCATTAGATGTCATCACCACCATTAGATGTCATCACTACCATTAGATGTCATCACTACCATTAAATGTCATCACTACCATTAGATGTTATAACTTCCATTAGATGTCATCACTACCATTAGATGTCATCACTACCATTACATGTCATCACTACCATTAGATGTCATCACTACCATTAGATGTCATCACTACCATTAGATGTCATCACTAAAATTAGATGTCATCACTACCATTAGATGTCATCACTACCATTAGATGTCATCACTACCATTATGTGTATGATGTTATGACTTCCATTAGGTGTTATAACTTCCATTAGATGTCATCACTACCATTAGATGTCATCACTACCATTAAAAGTCATCACTACCATTAGATGTTATCACTACCATTAGATGTCATCACTACCATTAGATGTCATCACTACCATTATGTGTATGATGTTATAACTTCCATTAGATGTTATAACTTCCATTAGATGTCATCATACCATTAGATGTCATCACTACCATTAAATGTCATCACTACCATTAGATGTTATCTATACCATTAGATGTTATAACTTCCATTAGATGTCATCACTACCATTAGATGTTATCACTACCATTAGATGTTATCACTACCATTAGATGTCATCACTACCATTAGATGTCATCACTACCATTAGATGTCATCACTACCATTAGATGTTATCACTACCATTAGATGTTATCACCACCATTATATGTTATCACCACCATTATATGTCATCACTAGCATTAGATGTCATCACTACTATTAGATGTCATCACTACCATTATGTGTATGATGTTATAACTTCCATTAGATGTTATAACTTCCATTAGATGTCGTCACTACCATTAGATGTCATCACTACCATTAGATGTCATCACTACCATTAGATGTCATCACTACCATTATGTGTATGATGTTATAACTTCCATTAGATGTTATAACTTCCATTAGATGTCATCACTACCATTAGATGTCATCACTACCATTAAATGTAATCACTACCATTAGATGTTATCACTTCCATTAGATGTTATCACTTCCATTAGATGTCATCACCACCATTAGATGTCATCACTACCATTAGATGTCATCACTACCATTAAATGTCATCACTACCATTAGATGTTATCTATACCATTAGATGTTATAACTTCCATTAGATGTCATCACTACCATTAGATGTCTTCACTACTTTTAAATGTCATCACTACCATTAGATGTCATCACTACCATTAGATGTCATCACTACCATTAGATGTCATCACTAAAATTAGATGTCATCACTACCATTAGATGTCATCACTACCATTAGATGTCATCACTACCATTAGATGTCATCACTACCATTATGTGTATGATGTTATGACTTCCATTAGGTGTTATAACTTCCATTAGATGTCATCACTACCATTAGATGTCATCACTACCATTAAAAGTCATCACTACCATTAGATGTTATCACTACCATTAGATGTCATCACTACCATTAGATGTCATCACTACCATTAGATGTCATCACTACCATTATGTGTATGATGTTATAACTTCCATTAGATGTTATAACTTCCATTAGATGTCATCATACCATTAGATGTCATCACTACCATTAAATGTCATCACTACCATTAGATGTTATCTATACCATTAGATGTTATAACTTCCATTAGATGTCATCACTACCATTAGATGTTATCACTACCATTAGATGTTATCACTACCATTAGATGTCATCACTACCATTAGATGTCATCACTACCATTAGATGTCATCACTACCATTAGATGTTATCACTACCATTAGATGTTATCACCACCATTATATGTTATCACCACCATTAGATGTCATCACTAGCATTAGATGTCATCACTACCATTAGATGTCATCACTACCATTATGTGTATGATGTTATAACTTCCATTAGATGTTATAACTTCCATTAGATGTCATCACTACCATTAGATGTCATCACTACCATTAGATGTCATCACTACCATTAGATGTCATCACTACCATTATGTGTATGATGTTATAACTTCCATTAGATGTTATAACTTCCATTAGATGTCATCACTACCATTAGATGTCATCACTACCATTAAATGTAATCACTACCATTAGATGTTATCACTTCCATTAGATGTTATCACTACCATTAGATGTCATCACCACCATTAGATGTCATCACTACCATTATATGTCATCACTACCATTAGATGTCATCACTACCATTATGTGTATGATGTTATAACTTCCATTAGATGTTATCACTACCATTAGATGTCATCACTACCATTAGATGTCATCACTACCATCAGATGTCATCACTACCATTAGATATCATCACTACCATTATGTGTATGATGTTATAACTTCCATTAGATGTTATAACTTCCATTAGATGTCATCACTACCATTAGATGTCATCACTACCATTAGATGTCATCACTACCATTAGATGTTATCACTACCATTAGATGTCATCACTACCATTAGATGTTATCTATACCATTATATGTTATAACTTCCATTAGATGTCATCAATACCATTAGATGTCATCACTACCATTAGATGTCATCACTACCATTAGATGTTATCACTACCATTAGATGTCATCACTACCATTAGATGTCATCACTACCATTAGATGTCATCACTACCATTAGATGTCATCACTACCATTAGATGTTATCACTACCATTAGATGTTATCACTACCATTAGATGTCATCACTACCATTAGATGTCATCACTACCATTAGATGTTATCACAAGCATTAGATGTTATAACTTCCATTAGATGTCATCACCAACATTAGATGTCATCACTACCATTATGTGTATGATGTTATAACTTCCATTAGATGTTATAACTTCCATTAGATGTCATCACTACCATTAGATGTAATCACTACCATGAAATGTAATCACTACCATTAGATGTTATCACTTCCATTAGATGTCATTACTACCATTAGATGTCATCACTACCATTAGATGTCATCACTACCATTAGATGTCATCACTACCATTAGATGTCATCACTACCATTAGATGTTATCACTACCATTAGATGTCATTACCACCATTAGATGTTATAACTTCCATTAGATGTTATCACCACCATTATATGTCATCACTACCATTAGATGTTATCACTACCATTAGATGTTATCACTACCATTAGATGTCATCACTACCATTATGTGTATGATGTTATAACTTCCATTAGATGTTATAACTTCCATTAGATGTCATGACTACCATTAGATGTCATCACTACCATTAAATGTCATCACTATCATTAGATGTTATCACTTCCATTAGATGTTATCACTTCCATTAGTTGTCATCACCACCATTACATGTCATCACTACCATTAGATGTCATCACTACCATTATATGACATCACTACCATTAAATGTCATCACTACCATTAGATGTTATCTATACCATTAGATGTTATAACTTCCATTAGATGTCATCACTACCATTAGATGTCATCACTACCATTAAATGTCATCACTACCATTAGATGTCATCACTACCATTAGATGTCATCACTACCATTAGATGTCATCACTAAAATTAGATGTCATCACTACCATTAGATGTTATCACTACCATTAGATGTCATCACTACCATTAGATGTCATCACTACCATTAGATGTCATCACTACCATTAGATGTCATCACTACCATTAGATGTCATCACCACCATTATATGTCATCACTAGCATTAGATGTCATCACTACTATTAGATGTCATCACTACCATTATGTGTATGATGTTATAACTTCCATTAGATGTTATAACTTCCATTAGATGTCATCACTACCATTAGATGTCATCACTACCATTAAATGTCATCACTACCATTAGATGTTATCTATACCATTAGATGTTATAACTTCCATTAGATGTCATTACTACCATTAGATGTTATCACTACCATTATATGTTATCACCACCATTATATGTCATCACTAGCATTAGATGTCATCACTACTATTAGATGTCATCACTACCATTATGTGTATGATGTTATAACTTCCATTAGATGTTATAACTTCCATTAGATGTCATCACTACCATTAAATGTCATCACTACCATTAGATGTTATCTATACCATTAGATGTTATAACTTCCATTAGATGTCATTACTACCATTAGATGTTATCACTACCATTAGATGTTATCACTACCATTAGATGTCATCACTACCATTATATGTCATCACTACCATTAGATGTCATCACTACCATTAGATGTTATCACTACCATTAGATGTTATCACCACCATTATATGTTATCACCACCATTATATGTCATCACTAGCATTAGATGTCATCACTACTATTAGATGTCATCACTACCATTATGTGTATGATGTTATAACTTCCATTAGATGTTATAACTTCCATTAGATGTCGTCACTACCATTAGATGTCATCACTACCATTAGATGTCATCACTACCATTAGATGTCATCACTACCATTATGTGTATGATGTTATAACTTCCATTAGATGTTATAACTTCCATTAGATGTCATCACTACCATTAGATGTCATCACTACCATTAAATGTAATCACTACCATTAGATGTTATCACTTCCATTATATGTTATCACTTCCATTAGATGTCATCACCACCATTAGATGTCATCACTACCATTAGATGTCATCACTACCATTAAATGTCATCACTACCATTAGATGTTATAACTACCATTGGATGTCATCACTACCATTAGATGTCATCACTACCATTAAATGTCATCACTACCATTAGATGTCATCACTACCATTAGATGTCATCACTACCATTAGATGTCATCACTAAAATTAGATGTCATCACTACCATTAGATGTCATCACTACCATTAGATGTCATCACTACCATTATGTGTATGATGTTATGACTTCCATTAGGTGTTATAACTTCCATTAGATGTCATCACTACCATTAGATGTCATCACTACCATTAAAAGTCATCACTACCATTAGATGTTATCACTACCATTAGATGTCATCACTACCATTAGATGTCATCACTACCATTAGATGTCATCACTACCATTATGTGTATGATGTTATAACTTCCATTAGATGTTATAACTTCCATTAGATGTCATCATACCATTAGATGTCATCACTACCATTAAATGTCATCACTACCATTAGATGTTATCTATACCATTAGATGTTATAACTTCCATTAGATGTCATCACTACCATTAGATGTTATCACTACCATTAGATGTTATCACTACCATTAGATGTCATCACTACCATTAGATGTCATCACTACCATTAGATGTCATCACTACCATTAGATGTTATCACCACCATTATATGTTATCACCACCATTTTATGTCATCACTAGCATTAGATGTCATCACTACTATTAGATGTCATCACTACCATTATGTGTATGATGTTATAACTTCCATTAGATGTTATAACTTCCATTAGATGTCGTCACTACCATTAGATGTCATCACTACCATTAGATGTCATCACTACCATTAGATGTCATCACTACCATTATGTGTATGATGTTATAACTTCCATTAGATGTTATAACTTCCAATTAGATGTCATCACTACCATTAGATGTCATCACTACCATTAAATGTAATCACTACCATTAGATGTTATCACTTCCATTAGATGTTATCACTTCCATTAGATGTCATCACCACCATTAGATGTCATCACTACCATTAGATGTCATCACTACCATTAAATGTCATCACTACCATTAGATGTTATCTATACCATTAGATGTTATAACTTCCATTAGATGTCATCACTACCATTAGATGTCATCACTACCATTAAATGTCATCACTACCATTAGATGTCATCACTACCATTAGATGTCATCACTACCATTAGATGTCATCACTAAAATTAGATGTCATCACTACCATTAGATGTCATCACTACCATTAGATGTCATCACTACCATTAGATGTCATCACTACCATTATGTGTATGATGTTATGACTTCCATTAGGTGTTATAACTTCCATTAGATGTCATCACTACCATTAGATGTCATCACTACCATTAAAAGTCATCACTACCATTAGATGTTATCACTACCATTAGATGTCATCACTACCATTAGATGTCATCACTACCATTAGATGTCATCACTACCATTATGTGTATGATGTTATAACTTCCATTAGATGTTATAACTTCCATTAGATGTCATCATACCATTAGATGTCATCACTACCATTAAATGTCATCACTACCATTAGATGTTATCTATACCATTAGATGTTATAACTTCCATTAGATGTCATCACTACCATTAGATGTTATCACTACCATTAGATGTTATCACTACCATTAGATGTCATCACTACCATTAGATGTCATCACTACCATTAGATGTCATCACTACCATTAGATGTTATCACTACCATTAGATGTTATCACCACCATTATATGTTATCACCACCATTATATGTCATCACTAGCATTAGATGTCATCACTACCATTAGATGTCATCACTACCATTATGTGTATGATGTTATAACTTCCATTAGATGTTATAACTTCCATTAGATGTCATCACTACCATTAGATGTCATCACTACCATTAGATGTCATCACTACCATTAGATGTCATCACTACCATTATGTGTATGATGTTATAACTTCCATTAGATGTTATAACTTCTATTAGATGTCATCACTACCATTAGATGTCATCACTACCATTAAATGTAATCACTACCATTAGATGTTATCACTTCCATTAGATGTTATCACTACCATTAGATGTCATCACCACCATTAGATGTCATCACTACCATTATATGTCATCACTACCATTAGATGTCATCACTACCATTATGTGTATGATGTTATAACTTCCATTAGATGTTATCACTACCATTAGATGTCATCACTACCATTAGATGTCATCACTACCATTAGATGTCATCACTACCATTAGATGTTATCACTACCATTAGATGTTATAACATCCATTAGATGTCATCACTACCATTAGATGTCATCACTACCATTAGATGTTATCTATACCATTAGATGTTATAACTTCCATTAGATGTCATCACTACCATTAGATGTTATCACTACCATTAGATGTCATCACTACCATTAGATGCCATCACTACCATTAGATGTCATCACTACCATTAGATGTTATCACTACCATTAGATGTTATCACCACCATTATATGTTATCACCACCATTAGATGTCATCACTACCATTAGATGTCATCACTACCATTAGATGTCATCACTACCATTAGATGTTATCACTACCATTAGATGTTATCACCACCATTATATGTTATCACCACCATTAGATGTCATCACTACCATTAGATGTCATCACTACCATTATGTGTATGATGTTATAACTTCCATTAGATGTTATAACTTCCATTAGATGTCATCACTACCATTAGATGTCATCACTACCATTAGATGTCATCACTACCATTAGATGTCATCACTTCTATTAGATGTCATCACCACCATTAGATGTCAATACTACCATTAGATGTCATCACTACCATTAGATATTATCACTACCATTAGATGTTATCACTACCATTAGATGTCATCACCACCATTAGATGTCATCACTACCATTAGATGTCATCACTACCATTAGATGTCATCACTTCCATTAGATGTCATCACTACCATTAGATGTCATCACTACCATTACATGTTATCACTACCATTAGATGTCATCACCACCATTAGATGTCATCACTACCATTAGATGTCATCACTTCCATTAGATGTCATCACTACCATTAGATGTCATCACTACCATTAGATGTTATCACTACCATTAGATGTCATCACCACCATTAGATGTCATCACTACCATTAGATGTCATCACTACCATTAGATGTCATCACTACCATTAGATGTCATCACTACCATTAGATGTTATCTATACCATTAGATGTTTTCACTACCATTAGATGTCATAACTTCCATTAGATGTCATCACTACCATTAGATGTCATCACTACCATTAGATGTCATCACTTCCATTAGATGTCATCACTACCATTAGATGTCATCACTACCATTAGATGTTATCACTACCATTAGATGTCATCACCACCATTAGATGTCATCACTACCATTAGATGTCATCACTACCATTATATGTCATCACTACCATTAGATGTCATCACTACCATTAGATGTTATCTATACCATTAGATGTCATCACTACCATTAGATGTCATCACTACCATTAGATGTCATCACTTCCATTAGATGTCATCACTACCATTAGATGTCATCACTACCATTAGATGTTATCACTACCATTAGATGTCATCACCACCATTAGATGTCATCACTACCATTAGATTATCTTCACTACCATTAGATGTCATCACTACCATTAGATGTTATCTATGCCATTAGATGTTTTCACTACCATTAGATGTTATCTATACCATTAGATGTTTTCACTACCATTAGATGTCATAACTTCCATTAGATGTCATCACTACCATTAGATGTCATCACTACCATTAGATGTCATCACTACCATTAGATGTCATCACTACCATTAGATGTTATCTATACCATTAGATGTCATCACTACCATTAGATATCATCACTACCATTAGATGTCATCACTACCATTAGATGTCATCACCACCATTAGATGTCATCACTACCATTAGATGTTATCTATACCATTAGATGTCATCACTACCATTAGATGTCATCACTACCATTAGATGTCATCACTACCATTAGATGTCATCACTACCATTAGATGTTATCTATACCATTAGATGTTTTCACTACCATTAGATGTCATAACTTCCATTAGATGTTATCTATGATGCTGTACTGTTTGCTCTTTTTTGCTTTTTTTCTCTTAATAACAATTTAATCAAACTCTGTATTTAACAAATTTATCAAGGTCTTAGTTTTGTCCTCATAGTACTTCCTTATTCACGTACTGTAGGACCTCCTCTGGCTGAAAAAAAAAAGCCAAGTAACATTATGCCTTCTAATTGCAGTCATTGTACTCATAATATACAGGACAACTTTTGCCTTATGATGATAATAAATGAGTTGCAAGCTCTGCTTCAGACGCAATCGTTAGGCAAGGGCAATGTAAGTGTAGGAAAGGATGAAACAGCGTCTGTGCCACCAGTAAGTACAGATAGTAGTATAAATCCCCTCTCACAGTCCCCGCAGCCAGACAATTTTCTCAAGGCTTCTGGAAAGAAATGCTGTCTGCATGCTCAACCGGTGTCGCTCATTCAGCCGACAGAAACTTTCAACTGGTTCTCCCCATCAAGCAACGAGTCGGAGTCAGAGGCCAAGCCTCCTCTGGTCTCTCCTCTACCCATTACGGGGTCTGAGCTGCCGAGGCCTCCCACCATTAGCTCTGACAAATTGAAAACCCAAGTCATTGGCGACTCCATTACCCGCAATATTAGACTTAAACAGAATCATCCAGCGATCATACACTGTTTACCAGGGGGCAGGGCTACTGACGTAAAGGCTAATCTGAAGATGGTGCTGGCTGAGACTAAAACTGGCGAGGGTAGAGAGCATAGGGATATTGTTATCCACGTCGGCACCAACGATGTTAGGATGAAACAGTCAGAGGTCACCAGGCGCAACAAAGCTTCAGCATGTAACTTAGCTGGAAATACGTGTTGGCTTCAAGTAATTGTCTCTGGCCCCCTCCCAGTTAGGGGGAGTGATGAGCTCTACAGCAGAGTCTCATAACTCAATCGCTGGTTGAAAACTGTTTTCTGCCCCTCCCTAAAGATAAAATGTGTAGATAACTGTCCCTCTTTCTGGGACTCACCCAAAAACAGGACCAAGCCTGGCCTGCTGAGGAGTGATGGACCCTGGAGGGGTGTTACAGGACCAAGCCTGGCCTGCTGAGGAGTGATGGACCCTGGAGGGGTGTTACAGGACCAAGCCTGGCCTGCTGAGGAGTGATGGACTCCATCCTAGCTGGAGGGGTGCTACAGGACCAAGCCTGGCCTGCTGAGGAGTGATGGACTCCATCCTAGCTGGAGGGGTGCTACAGGACCAAGCCTGGCCTGCTGAGGAGTGACGGACTCCATCCTAGCTGGAGGGGTGCTACAGGACCAAGCCTGGCCTGCTGAGGAGTGATGGACTCCATCCTAGCTGGAGGGGTGCTACAGGACCAAGCCTGGCCTGCTGAGGAGTGATGGACTCCATCCTAGCTGGAGGGGAGCTACAGGACCAAGCCTGGCCTGCTGAGGAGTGACGGACTCCATCCTAGCTGGAGGGGTGCTACAGGACCAAGCCTGGCCTGCTGAGGAGTGATGGACCCTGGAGGGGTGCTACAGGACCAAGCCTGGCCTGCTGAGGAGTGATGGACTCCATCCTAGATGGAGGGGTGCTCTCATCTTATCTACCAACATATACAGGGATCTAACTCGTCACCACTAATGGTAGTGATAACATCTAATGGTAGTGATAACATCTAATGGTATAGATAACATCTAATGGTAGTGATAACATCTAATGGTGGTGATGACATCTAATGGTGGTGATAACATCTAATGGTAGTGATAACATCTAATGGTAGTGATGACATCTAATGGTAGTAATGACATCTAATGGTAGTGATGACATCTAATGGTAGTGATGACATCTAATGGTAGTGATAACATCTAATGGTAGTGATGACATCTAATGGTAGTGATGACATCTAATGGTAGTGAAAACATCTAATGGTAGTGATGACATCTAATGGTGCTAAACTCTGACCTCAACCCCATCAAACACCTTTGGGATGAATTGGAATGCCGACTGCGAGCCAGGCCTAATCGCCCAACATCAGTGCCCGACCTCACTAATGCTCTTGTGGCTGAATGGAAGCAAGTCCCCGCAGCAATGTTCCAACATCTAGTGGAAAGCCTTCCCAGAAGAGTGGAGGCTGTTATATGGACCAACTCCATATAATGCCCATGATTTTGGAATGAGATGTTCGACGAGAAGCTGTCCACATCCTTTTGGTAATGTAGTGTATCTGGTACAACCCTGTGTGATTTCCATAGGATAAGAGTCTATACAGTGAATTATAAGGATTAAATGTCATGGAATTAAATGTTATCTCCCACATTCTCCTATTTCTCTCCCCTCCTCCCCCCTCCTCCTCCTCCCTCCTCCCCCTTCCTCCTCCCCCCCCCCCCCCCCCCCCCACTCCTCCTCCCCCCTCCCCCCTCCTCCTCCTCCTCCCTCCCCCCTCCCCTCCTCCCCTCCTGGTATCTCCATGCTGGGGATCTAATATGATTTACTGCCTCTCTATCTTCATTCTCAGGTTTATGTGTCACACTGATAAAAACGTGTGTGTTTTACCACTGTTTATTCATCCCAGTGTGTGTGTGTGTGTGTGTGTCTGTGTGTGTGTGTGTGTGTGTCTGTGTGTGTGTGTGTGTGTGTCTGTGTGTGTGTGTGTGTGTGTGTGTGTGTGTGTGTGTGTCTGTGTGTGTGTGTGTGTGTGTGTGTGTGTCTGTGTGTGTGTCTGTGTGTGTGTGTGTGTGTCTGTGTGTGTGTGTGTGTGTCTGTGTGTGTGTGTGTGTGTGTGTGTGTGTGTGTGTCTGTGTGTGTGTCTGTGTGTGTGTGTGTGTCTGTGTGTGTGTGTGTGTGTGTGTGTGTGTGTGTGTGTGTGTCTGTGTGTGTGTGTGTGTGTGTGTGTGTGTGTGTGTCTGTGTGTGTGTGTGTGTGTGTGTGTGTGTGTGTGTGTGTGTCTGTGTGTGTGTGTGTGTGTGTGTGTGTGTGTGTGTCTGTGTGTGTGTGTGTGTGTGTGTGTGTGTGTGTGTGTGTGTGTGTCTGTGTGTGTGTCTGTGTGTGTGTGTGTCTGTGTGTGTGTCTGTGTGTGTGTCTGTGTGTGTGTGTGTGTGTGTGTGTGTGTGTGTGTCTGTGTGTGTGTGTGTGTGTGTGTGTGTGTGTGTGTGTGTGTGTGTGTGTGTGTGTGTGTGTTTTATAACAGACAGAGGAGAGGGATTGGTTCCTGTGGGAATACAGCTCCTATCTCCATCATTCCCAGATGACACACACAGAATGTATAGGTTATAAATCAATCCATATCTCCATGATTCCCAGAGCTGTTTAAGGAGCACCAGACGATCCAGGTCATAACTGTCTATTTCAGGGACACACACATGTAATGGTAGTGATAATATCTAATGGTAGTGATAATATCTAATGGTAGTGATAATATCTAATGGTGGTGATGCGGTAGCCGGGTGGCCATTTGATTAGATGTTCAGGAGTCTTATGGCTTGGGGGTAGAAGCTGTTAAGAAGTCTTTTGGACCTAGACTTGGCGCTCCGATACCGCTTGCCGTGCGGTAGCAGAGAGAACAGTCTATGACTAGGGTGGCTGGAGTCTTTGACAATTTTTAGGGCCTTCCTCTGACACCGCCTAGTATAGAGGTCCTAGATGGCAGGAAGCTTGGCCCCAGTGATGTACTGGGCCGTACGCACTACCCTCTGTAGTGCCTTGCGGTCGGAGGCCGAGCAGTTGCCATACCAGGCAGGGATGCAACCAGTCAGGATGCTCTCGATGTTGCAGCTGTAGAACTTTTTGAGGATCTGAGGACCCATTTCCACTGCTCCAGAGTCCGATGGCGGCGAGCTTTACACCACTCCAGCTGACGCTTGGCATTGTGCATGGTGATCTTAGGCTTGTGTGCGGCTGCTCGGCCATGGAAACCCATTTCATGAAGCTCCCAACGAACAGTTCTTGTGCTGACATTGCTTCCAGAGGAAGTTTGGAACTCGTTAGTGAGTGTTGCAACTGAGGACAGATGATTTTTACGCTCTTCAGCACTCGGCGGTCCTGTTCTGTGAGCTTGTGTGGCCTACCACTTCACGGCTGAGCAGTTGTTGCTCCAAGACGTTTACACTTCACAATAACAGCACTTACAGTTGACCGGGGCAGTTTTAGCAGTTTGATGAACTGACTTGTTTGAAAGGTGGCATCCTATGATGGTGCCATGTTGAAAGTCACTTAGCTATTCAGTTAGGCCATTCTACTGCCATTGTTTGTCTATGGAGATTGCATGGCGGTGTCCTTAATTTTTTACACCTGTCAGCAACGGGTGTGGCTGAAATATCCAAATCCACTAATTTAAAGGCGTGTCCACATACTGCTGTATAAATAGTGTATTTCTGAGTGAGGAGGGTTTTACAGAACACTTTCTGCACCTTTAGGAGCGACCAGTGGACTCAACCTGTGACTGCTCATTCTGTAAGTTCATTGTTTCATAGGTTAGGAAGTGATAGGGAACACACACAGAGACTTACAAACACACAGAGACTTACAAACACTTAGACTTACAAACACACAGAGACTTACAAACACACAGAGACTTACAAACACTTAGACTTACAAACACACAGAGACTTACAAACACACAGAGACTTACAAACACACAGAGACTTACAAACACACAGAGACTTACAAACACACAGAGACTTACAAACACACAGAGACTTACAAACACACAGAGACTTACAAACACACAGAGACTTACAAACACACAGAGACTTACAAACACACAGCGACTTACAAACACACAGAGACTTACAAACACACAGAGACTTACAAACACACAGAGTGAGAAAAGTCTTCCTCTTTCCTTTCTCCACAACAGTGTACCGTCATTGTGTGTGTGTGTGTGTGTGCTGTGTGTGTGTGTGTGTGCTGTCATTGTGTGTGTGTGCTGTCATAGTGTGTGTTTGTGTGTATGTGTGTGTGTGTGTATGTACTGTCATTGTGTGTGTGTGTGTGTGTGTGTGCCGTCATTGTGTGTGTATAGTGTCATTGTGTGTGTGTGAAGCCTGGACACACATCACTACGTGGTCAGAATCTATAGAATGACCATAACCCTTTGTTGCAAAGTGAAGTAGCAGAGTAATGACATCAGAACGTAGTAGCAGAGTAATGATGTCAGAACGTAGTAGCAGAGTAATGATGTCAGAACGTAGTAGCAGAGTAATGACATCAGAACGTAGTAGCAGAGTAATGATGTCAGAACGTAGTAGCAGAGTAATGACATCAAAACGTAGTAGCAGAGTAATGATGTCAGAACGTAGTAGCAGAGTAATGATGTCAGAACGTAGTAGCAGAGTAATGACATCAGAACGTAGTAGCAGAGTAATGACATCAGAACGTAGTAGCAGAGTAATGACATCAGAACGTAGTAGCAGAGTAATGACATCAGAACGTAGTAGCAGAGTAATGACATCAGAACGTAGTAGCAGAGTAATGACATCAGAACGTAGTAGCAGAGTAATGACATCAGAATGTAGTAGCAGAGTAATGACATCAGAACGTAGTAGCAGAGTAATGACGTCAGAACGTAGTAGCAGAGTAATGATGTCAGAACGTAGTAGCAGAGTAATGATGTCAGAACGTAGTAGCAGAGTAATGACATCAGAACGTAGTAGCAGAGTAATGACATCAGAACGTAGTAGCAGAGTAATGACATCAGAACGTAGTAGCAGAGTAATGATGTCAGAACGTAGTAGCAGAGTAATGATGTCAGAACGTAGTAGCAGAGTAATGATGTCAGAACGTAGTAGCAGAGTAATGATGTCAGAACGTAGTAGCAGAGTAATGACATCAGAACGTAGTAGCAGAGTAATGATGTCAGAACGTAGTAGCAGAGTAATGATGTCAGAACGTAGTAGCAGAGTAATGACATCAGAACGTAGTAGCAGAGTAATGACATCAGAACGTAGTAGCAGAGTAATGACATCAGAACGAAGTAGCAGAGTAATGACATCAGAACGTAGTAGCAGAGTAATGACGTCAGAACGTAGTAGCAGAGTAATGATGTCAGAACGTAGTAGCAGAGTAATGACATCAGAACGTAGTAGCAGAGTAATGACATCAGAACGTAGTAGCAGAGTAATGATGTCAGAACGTAGTAGCAGAGTAATGATGTCAGAACGTAGTAGCAGAGTAATGATGTCAGAACGTAGTAGCAGAGTAATGACATCAGAACGTAGTAGCAGAGTAATGATGTCAGAACGTAGTAGCAGAGTAATGACATCAGAACGTAGTAGCAGAGTAATGACATCAGAACGTAGTAGCAGAGTAATGATGTCAGAACGTAGTAGCAGAGTAATGATGTCAGAACGTAGTAGCAGAGTAATGATGTCAGAACGTAGTAGCAGAGTAATGATGTCAGAACGTAGTAGCAGAGTAATGACATCAGAACGTAGTAGCAGAGTAATGATGTCAGATCGTAGTAGCAGAGTAATGATATCAGAACGTAGTAGCAGAGTAATGACATCAGAACGTAGTAGCAGAGTAATGACGTCAGAACGTAGTAGCAGAGTAATGACGTCAGAACGTAGTAGCAGAGTAATGATGTCAGAACGTAGTAGCAGAGTAATGACATCAGAACGTAGTAGCAGAGTAATGACATCAGAACGTAGTAGCAGAGTAATGATGTCAGAACGTAGTAGCAGAGTAATGACATCAGAACGTAGTAGCAGAGTAATGATGTCAGAACGTAGTAGCAGAGTAATGACATCAGAACGTAGTAGCAGAGTAATGACATCAGAACGTAGTAGCAGAGTAATGATGTCAGAACGTAGTAGCAGAGTAATGATGTCAGAACGTAGTAGCAGAGTAATGATGTCAGAACGTAGTAGCAGAGTAATGATGTCAGAACGTAGTAGCAGAGTAATGATGTCAGAACGTAGTAGCAGAGTAATGACATCAGAACGTAGTAGCAGAGTAATGATGTCAGAACGTAGTAGCAGAGTAATGACATCAGAACGTAGTAGCAGAGTAATGACATCAGAACGTAGTAGCAGAGTAATGACATCAGAACGTAGTAGCAGAGTAATGACATCAGAACGTAGTAGCAGAGTAATGACATCAGAACATAGTAGCAGAGTAATGATGTCAGAACGTAGTAGCAGAGTAATGACATCAGAACGTAGTAGCAGAGTAATGACATCAGAACGTAGTAGCAGAGTAATGATGTCAGAACGTAGTAGCAGAGTAATGACATCAGAACGTAGTAGCAGAGTAATGACATCAGAACGTAGTAGCAGAGTAATGATGTCAGAACGTAGTAGCAGAGTAATGATGTCAGAACGTAGTAGCAGAGTAATGATGTCAGAACGTAGTAGCAGAGTAATGACATCAGAACGTAGTAGTAGAGTAATGACATCAGAACGTAGTAGCAGAGTAATGGCATCAGAACGTAGTAGCAGAGTAATGACATCAGAACGTAGTAGCAGAGTAATGATGTCAGAACGTAGTAGCAGAGTAATGACATCAGAACGTAGTAGCAGAGTAATGATGTCAGAACGTAGTAGCAGAGTAATGACATCAGAACGTAGTAGCAGAGTAATGACATCAGAACGTAGTAGCAGAGTAATGATGTCAGAACGTAGTAGCAGAGTAATGACATCAGAACGTAGTAGCAGAGTAATGATGTCAGAACGTAGTAGCAGAGTAATGATGTCAGAACGTAGTAGCAGAGTAATGACATCAGAACGTAGTAGCAGAGTAATGACATCAGAACGTAGTAGCAGAGTAATGACATCAGAACGTAGTAGCAGAGTAATGACATCATAACGTAGTAGCAGAGTAATGATGTCAGAACGTAGTAGCAGAGTAATGATGTCAGAACGTAGTAGCAGAGTAATGACATCAGAACGTAGTAGCAGAGTAATGATGTCAGAACGTAGTAGCAGAGTAATGACATCAGAACATAGTAGCAGAGTAATGACATCAGAAGAGTAGTAGCAGAGTAATGACATCAGAACGTAGTAGCAGAGTAATGACATCAGAACGTAGTAGCAGAGTAATGATGTCAGAACGTAGTAGCAGAGTAATGACATCAGAACGTAGTATCAGAGTAATGACATCAGAACGTAGTAGCAGAGTAATGATGTCAGAACGTAGTAGCAGAGTAATGATGTCAGAACGTAGTAGCAGAGTAATGATGTCAGAACGTAGTAGCAGAGTAATGACATCAGAACGGAGTAGTAGAGTAATGACATCAGAACGTAGTAGCAGAGTAATGGCATCAGAACGTAGTAGCAGAGTAATGACATCAGAACGTAGTAGCAGAGTAATGATGTCAGAACGTAGTAGCAGAGTAATGACATCAGAACGTAGTAGCAGAGTAATGATGTCAGAACGTAGTAGCAGAGTAATGACATCAGAACGTAGTAGCAGAGTAATGACATCAGAACGTAGTAGCAGAGTAATGATGTCAGAACGTAGTAGCAGAGTAATGACATCAGAACGTAGTAGCAGAGTAATGATGTCAGAACGTAGTAGCAGAGTAATGATGTCAGAATGTAGTAGCAGAGTAATGACATCAGAACGTAGTAGCAGAGTAATGACATCAGAACGTAGTAGCAGAATAATGACATCAGAACGTAGTAGCAGAGTAATGACATCAGAACGTTGTAGCAGAGTAATGACATCAGAACGTAGTAGCAGAGTAATGACATCAGAACGTAGTAGCAGAGTAATGATGTCAGAACGTAGTAGCAGAGTAATGATGTCAGAACGTAGTAGCAGAGTAATGGCATCAGAACGTAGTAGCAGAGTAATGACATCAGAACGTAGTAGCAGAGTAATGACATCAGAACGTAGTAGCAGAGTAATGACATCAGAACGTAGTAGCAGAGTAATGATGTCAGAACGTAGTAGCAGAGTAATGACATCAGAACGTAGTAGCAGAGTAATGATGTCAGAACGTAGTAGCAGAGTAATGACGTCAGAACGTAGTAGCAGAGTAATGATGTCAGAATGTAGTAGCAGAGTAATGATGTCAGAACGTAGTAGCAGAGTAATGACGTCAGAACGTAGTAGCAGAGTAATGACGTCAGAACGTAGTAGCGGAGTAATGATGTCAGAACGTAGTAGCAGAGTAATGACGTCAGAACGTAGTAGCAGAGTAATGACATCAGAACGTAGTAGCAGAGTAATGACATCAGAACGTAGTAGCAGAGTAATGACATCAGAACGTAGTAGCAGAGTAATGACATCAGAACGTAGTAGCAGAGTAATGACATCAGAACGTAGTAGCAGAGTAATGATGTCAGAACGTAGTAGCAGAGAAATGACATCAGAACGTAGTAGCAGAGTAATGACATCAGAACGTAGTAGCAGAGTAATGGCATCAGAACGTAGTAGCAGAGTAATGACATCAGAACGTAGTAGCAGAGTAATGATGTCAGAACGTAGTAGCAGAGTAATGACATCAGAACGTAGTAGCAGAGTAATGACATCAGAACGTAGTAGCAGAGTAATGACGTCAGAACGTAGTAGCAGAGTAATGACATCAGAACGTAGTAGCAGAGTAATGACATCAGAACGTAGTAGCAGAGTAATGACATCAGAACGTAGTAGCAGAGTAATGACATCAGAACGTAGTAGCAGAGTAATGACGTCAGAACGTAGTAGCAGAGTAATGACGTCAGAACGTAGTAGCAGAGTAATGACATCAGAACGTAGTAGCAGAGTAATGACATCAGAACGTAGTAGCAGAGTAATGACGTCAGAACGTAGTAGCAGAGTAATGACGTCAGAACGTAGTAGCAGAGTAATGACATCAGAACGTAGTAGCAGAGTAATGACGTCAGAACGTAGTAGCAGAGTAATGACGTCAGAACGTAGTAGCAGAGTAATGATGTCAGAACGTAGTAGCAGAGTAATGATGTCAGAACGTAGTAGCAGAGTAATGACATCAGAACGTAGTAGCAGAGTAATGACATCAGAACGTAGTAGCAGAATAATGACATCAGAACGTAGTAGCAGAGTAATGACATCAGAACGTAGTAGCAGAGTAATGACATCAGAACGTAGTAGCAGAGTAATGACATCAGAACGTAGTAGCAGAGTAATGATGTCAGAACGTAGTAGCAGAGTAATGATGTCAGAACGTAGTAGCAGAGTAATGGCATCAGAACGTAGTAGCAGAGTAATGACATCAGAACGTAGTAGCAGAGTAATGACATCAGAACGTAGTAGCAGAGTAATGACATCAGAACGTAGTAGCAGAGTAATGATGTCAGAACGTAGTAGCAGAGTAATGACATCAGAACGTAGTAGCAGAGTAATGATGTCAGAACGTAGTAGCAGAGTAATGACGTCAGAACGTAGTAGCAGAGTAATGATGTCAGAACGTAGTAGCAGAGTAATGATGTCAGAACGTAGTAGCAGAGTAATGACGTCAGAACGTAGTAGCAGAGTAATGATGTCAGAACGTAGTAGCAGAGTAATGATGTCAGAACGTAGTAGCAGAGTAATGACGTTAGAACGTAGTAGCAGAGTAATGATGTCAGAACGTAGTAGCAGAGTAATGACATCAGAACGTAGTAGCAGAGTAATGACATCAGAACGTAGTAGCAGAGTAATGACATCAGAACGTAGTAGCAGAGTAATGATGTCAGAACGTAGTAGCAGAGTAATGACATCAGAACGTAGTAGCAGAGTAATGACATCAGAACGTAGTAGCAGAGTAATGATGTCAGAACGTAGTAGCAGAGAAATGACATCAGAACGTAGTAGAAGATTAATGACATCAGAACGTAGTAGCAGAGTAATGGCATCAGAACGTAGTAGCAGAGTAATGACATCAGAACGTAGTAGCAGAGTAATGATGTCAGAACGTAGTAGCAGAGTAATGACATCAGAACGTAGTAGCAGAGTAATGACATCAGAACGTAGTAGCAGAGTAATGATGTCAGAACGTAGTAGCAGAGTAATGACATCAGAACGTAGTAGCAGAGTAATGACATCAGAACGTAGTAGCAGAGTAATGACATCAGAACGTAGTAGCAGAGTAATGACATCAGAACGTAGTAGCAGAGTAATGACGTCAGAACGTAGTAGCAGAGTAATGACGTCAGAACGTAGTAGCAGAGTAATGACATCAGAACGTAGTAGCAGAGTAATGACATCAGAACGTAGTAGCAGAGTAATGACGTCAGAACGTAGTAGCAGAGTAATGACGTCAGAACGTAGTAGCAGAGTAATGACATCAGAACGTAGTAGCAGAGTAATGACGTCAGAACGTAGTAGCAGAGTAATGACGTCAGAACGTAGTAGCAGAGTAATGACGTCAGAACGTAGTAGCAGAGTAATGATGTCAGAACGTAGTAGCAGAGTAATGACATCAGAACGTAGTAGCAGAGTAATGACATCAGAACGTAGTAGCAGAGTAATGATGTCAGAACGTAGTAGCAGAGTAATGACATCAGAACGTAGTAGCAGAGTAATGATGTCAGAACGTAGTAGCAGAGTAATGACATCAGAACGTAGTAGCAGAGTAATGATGTCAGAACGTAGTAGCAGAGTAATGACATCAGAACGTAGTAGCAGAGTAATGATGTCAGAACGTAGTAGCAGAGTAATGACATCAGAACGTAGTAGCAGAGTAATGACATCAGAACGTAGTAGCAGAGTAATGACATCAGAACGTAGTAGCAGAGTAATGATGTCAGAACGTAGTAGCAGAGTAATGACATCAGAACGTAGTAGCAGAGTAATGACATCAGAACGTAGTAGCAGAGTAATGATGTCAGAACGTAGTAGCAGAGTAATGATGTCAGAACGTAGTAGCAGAGTAATGACATCAGAACGTAGTAGCAGAGTAATGACGTCAGAACGTAGTAGCAGAGTAATGATGTCAGAACGTAGTAGCAGAGTAATGATGTCAGAACGTAGTAGCAGAGTAATGACATCAGAACGTAGTAGCAGAGTAATGACGTCAGAACGTAGTAGCAGAGTAATGATGTCAGAACGTAGTAGCAGAGTAATGACATCAGAACGTAGTAGCAGAGTAATGATGTCAGAACGTAGTAGCAGAGTAATGACATCAGAACGTAGTAGCAGAGTAATGATGTCAGAACGTAGTAGCAGAGTAATGATGTCAGAACGTAGTAGCAGAGTAATGGCATCAGAACGTAGTAGCAGAGTAATGACATCAGAAAGTAGTAGCAGAGTAATGACATCAGAACGTAGTAGCAGAGTAATGATGTCAGAACGTAGTAGCAGAGTAATGACATCAGAACGTAGTAGCAGAGTAATGATGTCAGAACGTAGTAGCAGAGTAATGACATCAGAACGTAGTAGCAGAGTAATGATGTCAGAACGTAGTAGCAGAGTAATGACATCAGAACGTAGTAGCATAGTAATGATGTCAGAACGTAGTAGCAGAGTAATGATGTCAGAACGTAGTAGCAGAGTAATGATGTCAGAACGTAGTAGCAGAGTAATGACATCAGAACGTAGTAGCAGATTAATGACATCAGAACGTAGTAGCAGAGTAATGACATCAGAACGTAGTAGCAGAGTAATGATGTCAGATCGTAGTAGCAGAGTAATGACATCAGAACGTAGTAGCAGAGTAATGACATCAGAACGTAGTAGCAGAGTAATGACATCAGAACGTAGTAGCAGAGTAATGACATCAGAACGTAGTAGCAGAGTAATGATGTCAGAACATAGTAGCAGAGTAATGATGTCAGAACGTAGTAGCAGAGTAATGATGTCAGAACGTAGTAGCAGAGTAATGATGTCAGAACGTAGTAGCAGAGTAATGATGTCATAACGTAGTAGCAGAGTAATGACATCAGAACGTAGTAGCAGAGTAATGATGTCAGAACGTAGTAGCAGAGTAATGACGTCAGAACGTAGTAGCAGAGTAATGATGTCAGAACGTAGTAGCAGAGTAATGATGTCAGAACGTAGTAGCAGAGTAATGATGTCAGAACGTAGTAGCAGAGTAATGACATCAGAACGTAGTAGCAGAGTAATGATGTCAGAACGTAGTAGCAGAGTAATGATGTCAGAACGTAGTAGCAGAGTAATGATGTCAGAACGTAGTAGCAGAGTAATGATGTCAGAACGTAGTAGCAGAGTAATGACGTCAGAACGTAGTAGCAGAGTAATGACATCAGAACGTAGTAGCAGAGTAATGACATCAGTACGTAGTAGCAGAGTAATGATGTCAGAACGTAGTAGCAGAGTAATGATGTCAGAACGTAGTAGCAGAGTAATGACATCAGAACGTAGTAGCAGAGTAATGATGTCAGAACGTAGTAGCAGAGTATTGACATCAGAACGTAGTAGCAGAGTAATGACATCAGAACGTAGTAGCAGAGTAATGACGTCAGAACGTAGTAGCAGAGTAATGACATCAGAACGTAGTAGCAGAGTAATGATGTCAGAACGTAGTAGCAGAGTAATGATGTCAGAACGTAGTAGCAGAGTAATGACATCAGAACGTAGTAGCAGAGTAATGACATCAGAACGTAGTAGCAGAGTAATGATGTCAGAACGTAGTAGCAGAGTAATGACATCAGAACGTAGTAGCAGAGTAATGATGTCAGAACGTAGTAGCAGAGTAATGATGTCAGAACGTAGTAGCAGAGTAATGACATCAGAACGTAGTAGCAGAGTAATGATGTCAGAACGTAGTATCAGAGTAATGACATCAGAACGTAGTAGCAGAGTAATGATGTCAGAACGTAGTAGCAGAGTAATGACATCAGAACGTAGTAGCAGAGTAATGACATCAGAACGTAGTAGCAGAGTAATGATGTCAGAACGTAGTAGCAGAGTAATGACATCAGAACGTAGTAGCAGAGTAATGATGTCAGAACGTAGTAGCAGAGTAATGACATCAGAATGTAGTAGCAGAGTAATGACGTCAGAACGTAGTAGCAGAGTAATGATGTCACAACGTAGTAGCAGAGTAATGACATCAGAACGTAGTAGCAGAGTAATGATGTCAGAACGTAGTAGCAGAGTAATGATGTCAGAACGTAGTAGCAGAGTAATGGCATCAGAACGTAGTAGCAGAGTAATGACATCAGAACGTAGTAGCAGAGTAATGACGTCAGAACGTAGTAGCAGAGTAATGGCATCAGAACGTAGTAGCAGAGTAATGACATCAGAACGTAGTAGCAGAGTAATGACATCAGAACGTAGTAGCAGAGTAATGATGTCAGAACGTAGTAGCAGAGTAATGACATCAGAACGTAGTAGCAGAGTAATGACATCAGAACGTAGTAGCAGAGTAATGATGTCAGAACGTAGTAGCAGAGTAATGATGTCAGAACGTAGTAGCAGAGTAATGATGTCAGAACGTAGTAGCAGAGTAATGATGTCAGAACGTAGTAGCAGAGTAATGATGTCAGAACGTAGTAGCAGAGTAATGATGTCAGAACGTAGTAGCAGAGTAATGACATCAGAACGTAGTAGCAGAGTAATGACGTCAGAACGTAGTAGCAGAGTAATGACGTCAGAACGTAGTAGCAGAGTAATGACATCAGAACGTAGTAGCAGAGTAATGACATCAGAACGTAGTAGCAGAGTAATGACATCAGAACGTAGTAGCAGAGTAATGACATCAGAACGTAGTAGCAGAGTAATGACATCAGAACGTAGTAGCAGAGTAATGATGTCAGAACGTAGTAGCAGAGTAATGACATCAGAACGTAGTAGCAGAGTAATGACATCAGAACGTAGTAGCAGAGTAATGATGTCAGAACGTAGTAGCAGAGTAATGATGTCAGAACGTAGTAGCAGAGTAATGACATCAGAACGTAGTAGCAGAGTAATGATGTCAGAACGTAGTAGCAGAGTAATGACATCAGAACGTAGTAGCAGAGTAATGATGTCAGAACGTAGTAGCAGAGTAATGACATCAGAACGTAGTAGCAGAGTAATGATGTCAGAACGTAGTAGCAGAGTAATGACATCAGAACGTAGTAGCAGAGTAATGACATCAGAACGTAGTAGCAGAGTAATGACGTCAGAACGTAGTAGCAGAGTAATGACATCAGAACGTAGTAGCAGAGTAATGACATCAGAACGTAGTAGCAGAGTAATGGCATCAGAACGTAGTAGCAGAGTAATGACATCAGAACGTAGTAGCAGAGTAATGACGTCAGAACGTAGTAGCAGAGTAATGACATCAGAACGTAGTAGCAGAGTAATGACATCAGAACGTAGTAGCAGAGTAATGACATCAGAACGTAGTAGCAGAGTAATGATGTCAGAACGTAGTAGCAGAGTAATGATGTCAGAACGTAGTAGCAGAGTAATGATGTCAGAACGTAGTAGCAGAGTAATGATGTCAGAACGTAGTAGCAGAGTAATGACATCAGAACGTAGTAGCAGAGTAATGACATCAGAACGTAGTAGCAGAGTAATGACATCAGAACGTAGTAGCAGAGTAATGACATCAGAACGTAGTAGCAGAGTAATGACATCAGAACGTAGTAGCAGAGTAATGATGTCAGAACGTAGTAGCAGAGTAATGACATCAGAACGTAGTAGCAGAGTAATGACATCAGAACGTAGTAGCAGAGTAATGATGTCAGAACGTAGTAGCAGAGTAATGACATCAGAACGTAGTAGCAGAGTAATGACATCAGAACGTAGTAGCAGAGTAATGACATCAGAACGTAGTAGCAGAGTAATGATGTCAGAACGTAGTAGCAGAGTAATGATGTCAGAACGTAGTAGCAGAGTAATGACGTCAGAACGTAGTAGCAGAGTAATGACGTCAGAACGTAGTAGCAGAGTAATGATGTCAGAACGTAGTAGCAGAGTAATGATGTCAGAACGTAGTAGCAGAGTAATGACATCAGAACGTAGTAGCAGAGTAATGATGTCAGAACGTAGTAGCAGAGTAATGACGTCAGAACGTAGTAGCAGAGTAATGATGTCAGAACGTAGTAGCAGAGTAATGACATCAGAACGTAGTAGCAGAGTAATGATGTCAGAACGTAGTAGCAGAGTAATGACGTCAGAACGTAGTAGCAGAGTAATGATGTCAGAACGCAGTAGCAGAGTAATGACATCAGAACGTAGTAGCAGAGTAATGATGTCAGAACGTAGTAGCAGAGTAATGATGTCAGAACGTAGTAGCAGAGTAATGATGTCAGAACGTAGTAGCAGAGTAATGACATCAGAACGTAGTAGCAGAGTAATGATGTCAGAACGCAGCTAAGACTAGCTAAGAGATATCAGAGGAACATCTACCCTCAGCCTTAAAATCACACCTAAACATCTACATCAATTTATAATCACACCTAAAAATGTCCATCAATAGATGTCTTGATTTGTAAACACACCTAAACATCCACATCAATTGATGTACTGATTTATAATCACACCTAGACATCTACAGAAATAGATGTATTGATTTATCATCACACCTAAACATCTACAGCAATAGATATATTGATTTATAATCACACCTAAAAATCTACATCAATAGATTTATTGATTTGTTTGATATTCTGCAGGATCAAATTTTTCTGAGATGTACCATCTCGTTTTCAAGATTGTCCAAATGAAGAAAAAAAAAAAAACAACAACCAATACTTAGTAACAATAATAACAATATGACAACAGGAAGAGAAAACAGTAAAATGAACAAATTCTGTACTTAGCTATAATTGCAGTGAGCAAAGATCACCTGATCAATACATGTCAGTAGGATAGATCATTGGTGCTCCTCCTGCAGTGTAGTTCCATCTATAGCCTTTAGGTGGGGGTGTTGTACAGTACAAGGTTTAGGAGAGTTAGATACAGTTAGAGAGTTAGATACAGAATAAGCCCATCTGAACTCTGTGGAACTATTCAAAACATAGACAAACACTCAACAAACATGGGTCATATTGAGTGAGAAACATTGTAGGAAAAGTGTTAAAAAAGACCCAAAAAGGAGTGTTTCTTATTGTAAACGTTCAGATAGTGGGCTCCCGAGTGGCCCAGCGGTCTAAGGCACTGCATCTCAGTGCTTGGGGCGTCACTACAGACCCCCTGGTTCGATTCCAGGCTGTATCACAACTGGCCGTGATTGGGAGTCCCATAGGGCGGTGCACAATTGGCCCAGCGTCGTCCGGGTTTGGCCGGTGTAGGCCGTCATTGTAAATAAGAATTTGTTCTTAACTGACTTGCCTAGTTAAATAAAAAAAATAGCACCTCTGTCAGTCTGAATACATTTTCTCCATTTGGTGCCTCCTGAACTTATTCTATTGGAACCGGTTCAGTTATTAGTTCGATTACCTCCCCATTTAATATTTTCTCTCTTTTCGTGCCTATTGAACTCATCCCTGACTGGCGCTCCACACGCGATCCATTCTGTCTCATTAATCAGTCTAATCTCTGCCAATCAACTTTATTGACTTTATCCACTACTGTCTAATCACACACACACACACACACACACACACACACACACACACACACACACACACACACACACACACACACACACACACACACACACACACACACACACACACACACACTTTTATTTACATTTTAGTCATTTAGCAGATGCTCTAATCAAGAGCAATTTACACTTAGTGGGTGCAGGGCAGGGCCCCCCCCCACGGGGTGCAGGGCAGGGCCCACCCCCCCCCACCCCCCCCCCACCCCCCACCAGGGCAGGTTTCCACCTGTACAGACATAAAGAGGCTCTTTGCTGTTTGATGCTATTCTCAGCATCGCCACAGGCCCTGCAATCAATCAGGGTGAAGTGTGTTTTAAAATTATATGAGTGTGTTTGTGTTTGTGTGTGTGTGTGTGTGTGTGTGTGTGTGTGTGTGTGTGTGTGTGTGTGTGTGTGTGTGTGTGTGTGTGTGTGTGTGTGTGTGTGTGTAACAGTGTAGGCTACATGTGAAGACTTGCCCAGCATTAGTCTGCATATTTAACCATATTAACTTCTTTGACTTTAGAGCCGTGTACACTCTTAGGAAAAAGGGTTCTTTGAGGTTCCATATAGAAACTTTTACTTCTTTGGACGAGATTAAAGAACCCTTAACTAATTATTTTTTTTACATAGGCTGCCCAGTGAAGGCAAAGAACCTTTTGGGTGCTATCCCTACCCCAGAGTGGAATGGAGATTTTATAAAACAACAGCTAACAAAAGCTAACCCAGTCACATCAAACTCTGAAATGACAGCTGACTCGCTCCCTTTTCATTTGTTTCAGCTGCTTTTGCATTGACATTTATATCCATATTAATGATGCTGGCGCATGATTTCTCCTGTTCAGAGAAATGGCTGATGTTCGACACCGTTAACTCTCTATGGCAGGGGGACGATCGAATTTGTATTTTTTGCAACATTGTTGTCAAGGTCGGAATGGCAAACAGCAAGGTTCATACCAAGCTGTGCTGTTCCATGCTACATGCTAGCTAGAAGCGCTGTGCTGTTCCATGCTACATGCTAGCTAGAAGCTAGAGGAAATAACGTACTTCATACTCTCTTAGATAAAAATGGGGTTCTATATAAATTAGAACCTTTTGGTCAATTCCAGCATGATGATGCGAGAAGACGGTGGTTGAACTTGCAAATAGCCTACCAATAACCACGTTATTTTTCAATGTATTAAGGTAAGCAAAGATTATTATTTAATTTAAATATATCAAGCCAAAGTCATATGATAAACTATAGCTAAGCTAGATAGATAAAGTTGTATTAGAATTTGAGCACAGTTTGTCAACTAGCTAGCTAGAGAGGAGAGAGCTAGGCTACTTTAATTAGCCTCCTTACAAGCTAGCTAGCTAGAGAGGAGAGAGCTAGGCTACTTTAATTAGCCTCCTTACAAGCTAGCTAGCTAGAGAGGAGAGAGCTAGGCTACTTTAATTAGCCTCCTTACAAGCTAGCTAGCTAGAGAGGAGAGAGCTAGGCTACTTTAATTAGCCTCCTTGCAATCTAGCTAGCTAGAGAGGAGAGAGCTAGGCTACTTTAATTAGCCTCCTTGCAATCTAGCTAGCTAGAGAGGAGAGAGCTAGGCTACTTTAATTAGCCTCCTTGCAAGCTAGCTAGCTAACTCTTAGAAATAAACATTATTTTTTATAATGGAATATGCCAGTTAGAGCCCCAGACCTGACATTAGCTATCTGTTCCGTTTATTTCAGTATTAGAGTGTGGAGTCAGGTGAGGGGACTATTAGAAGACTGTTGCAGGTGATGGGAAGTGGGCTGACTGAGAGGAGGCATGTATCTAAATGATTTATAATAAGTCTTGGTGATTCCATAGCTTAGTTAATCATTATATGACTTTTAACACTATCTACAGTATGTTTTGCTCAGTCTGGCGTTAACCCAACTATCAGAGGCAGAGGATCTCTCTTTTAGCTGCTGCTAACAACTGTTGTTCTTCTAATATACATCGTAATAACGATATGTCTGCATTCTGTCTTCATTTTGGCAGATTAACTCATTTTTATTTTACCCTTTTTTTTTTTACCTGGTCAGTTGACTGAGAACACATTCTCATTTACAGTAATGACCTGGGGAATAGTTACAGGGGAGAGGAGGGGGGATGAATGAGCCTATTGGAAGCCTGGGATGATTAGGTGGTCATGATGGTATTAAGGCCAAAATGAGAATTTAGCCATGAAACCGGGGTTAACACCCCTACTCTTATAATAAGTGCCATGGGATCAGGACACCCATTTAACGTCCCAACGTCCCATCCGAAAGAAGGCACCCTACACAGGCAATGGGATCTTTTATTAGACCAGAGGAAAGACTGCCCCCTACTGGCCCTCCAACACCAGCAGCATCTCGTCCCCATCCAGGGACCGAACAGGATCAAGCCCGATTACCTTCAAAGGCAAGCCAGCAGTGGGACGCAGGGTGGTGTGCTGCTGGACAACTCTTCATTCTTCAAGGCAGCAGTGGGACTGTAGCTGTATGTTGACTCCCTGTTCTGTAGCTGTTTGTTGACTCCCTGTTCTGTAGCTGTTTGTTGACTCCCTGTACTGTAGCTGTATGTTGACTCCCTGTTCTGTAACTGTATGTTGACTCCCTGTACTGTAGCTGTATGTTGACTCCCTGTACTGTAGCTGTATGTTGACTCCCTGTACTGTAGCTGTATGTTGAATCCCTGTACTGTAGCTGTATGTTGACTCCCTGTACTGTAGCTGTATGTTGACTCCCTGTACTGTAGCTGTATATTGACTCCCTGTACTGTAGCTGTATGTTGACTCCCTGTTCTGTAGCTGTATATTGACTCCCTGTACTGTAGCTGTATGTTGACTCCCTGTTCTGTAGCTGTATGTTGACTCCTTGTTCTGTAGCTGTATGTTGACTCCCTGTATTAGCTGTATATTGACTCCCTGTAATGTAGCTGTATGTTGACTCCCTGTACTGTAGCTGTATGTTGACTCCCTGTACTGTAGCTGTATGTTGACTCCCTGTACTGTAGCTGTAAGTTGACTCCCTGTACTATCTGTATGTTGACTCCCTGTACTGTAGCTGTATGTTGACTCCCTGTACTGTAGCTGTATGTTGACTCCCTGTACTGTAGCTGTATGTTGACTCCCTGCACTGTAGCTGTATGTTGACTCCCTGTACTGTAGCTGTATGTTGACTCCCTGTACTGTAGCTGTATGTTGACTCCCTGTACTGTAGCTGTATGTTGACTCCCTGTACTGTAGCTATATGTTGACTCCTTGTACTGTAGCTGTATGTTGGCTCCCTGTAATGTAGCTGTATGTTGACTCCCTGTACTGTAGCTGTATGTTGACTCCTGTACTGTAGCTGTATGTTGACTCCCTGTACTAGCTGTATTTTGAATCCCTGTACTGTAGCTATATGTTGACTCCCTGTAATGTAGCTGTATGTTTTTTCCCTGTACTGTAGCTGTATGTTGACTCCCTGTACTGTAGCTGTATGTTGGCTCCCTGTAATGTAGCTGTATGTTTTTTCCCTGTACTGTAGCTGTATGTTGACTCTCTGTACTGTAGCTGTATGTTGGCTCCCTGTACTGTAGATGTATGTTGACTCCCTGTTCTGTAGCTGTATGTTGAATCCCTGTACTGTAGCTGTATGTTGACTCCCTGTACTGTAGATGCATGTTGACTCCCTGTACTGTAGCTGTATGTTGACTCCCTGTACTGTAGCTGTATGTTGACTCCCTGAATTAGCTGTATGTTGACTCCCTGTACTGTTGTTGTATATTGACTCCCTGTACTGTAGCTGTATGTTGACTCCCTGTACGGTAGCTATATTTTGACTCCCTGTACTGTAGCTGTATGTTGATTCCCTAGACAGTAGCTGTATGTTAACTGACTGCACTGTAGCTGTATGTTGACTCCCTGTACTGTAGCTGTATGTTGACTCCCTGTACTGTAGCTGTATGTTGACTCCCTGTACTGTAGCTGTATGTTGACTCCCTGTACTGTAGCTGTATGTTGACTCCCTGTACTGTAGCTGTATGTTGGCTCCCTGTACTGTAGATGTATGTTGACTTCCTGTTCTGTAGCTGTATGTTGAATCCCTGTGCTGTAGCTGTATGTTTGCTCCCTGTACTGTAGCTGTGTGTTGACTCCCTGTACTGTAGCTGTATGTTGACTCCCTGTACTAGCTGTATGTTGGCTCCCTGTACTGTAGCTGTATGTTGACTCCGTGTACTGTAGCTGTATGTTGACTCCCTGTACTATCTGTATGTTGACTCCCTGCACTGTAGCTGTATGTTGACTCCCTGCACTGTAGCTCTATGTTGACTCACTGTACTGTAGCTGTATGTTGACTCCCTGTTCTGTAGCTGTGTGTTGACTCCTTGTACTGTAGCTGTATGTTGACTCCCTGTACTGTAGCTGTATATTGACTCCCTGTACTGTAGCTGTATATTGACTCCCTGTTCTGTAGCTGTATGTTGACTCCCTGTTCTGTAGCTGTATGTTGACTCCCTGTTCTGTAGCTGTATGTTGACTCCCTGTTCTGTAGCTGTATGTTGACTCCCTGTATTAGCTGTATATTGACTCCCTGTACTGTAGCTGTATGTTGACTCCCTGTACTGTAGCTGTATGTTGACTCCCTGTACTGTAGCTGTATGTTGACGCCCTGTACTGTAGCTGTATGTTGACTCCCTGTACTGTAGCTGTATGTTGACTCCCTGTACTGTAGCTGTATGTTGACTCCCTGTACTGTAGCTGTATGTTGACTCCCTGTACTGTAGCTGTATGTTGACTCCCTTTTCTGTAGCTGTATGTTGACTCCCTGTACTGTAGCTGTATGTTGACTCCCTGTACTGTAGCTGTATGTTGACTCCCTGTACAATCTGTATGTTGACTCCATGTACTGTAGCTGTATGTTGACTCCCTGTACTGTAGCTGTATGTTGACTCCCTGTACTGTAGCTATATGTTGACTCCCTGTACTGTAGCTGTATGTTGGCTCCCTGTAATGTAGCTGTATGTTTTTTCCCTGTACTGTAGCTGTATGTTGACTCTCTGTACTGTAGCTGTATGTTGACTCCCTGTTCTGTAGCTGTATGTTGAATCCCTGTACTGTAGCTGTATGTTGACTCCCTGTACTGTAGATGCATGTTGACTCTCTGTACTGTAGCTGTATGTTGACTCCCTGTACTGTAGCTGTATGTTGACTCCCTGAATTAGCTGTATGTTGACTCCCTGTACTGTTGTTGTATATTGACTCCCTGTACTGTAGCTGTATGTTGACTCCCTGTACGGTAGCTATATGTTGAGTCCCTGTACTGTAGCTGTATGTTGATTCCCTGCACTGTAGCTGTATGTTAACTGACTGCACTGTAGCTGTATGTTGACTCCCTGTACTGTAGCTGTATGTTGACTCCCTGTACTGTAGCTGTATGTTGACTCCCTGTACTGTAGCTGTATGTTGACTCCCTGTACTGTAGCTGTATGTTGACTCCCTGTACTGTAGCTGTATGTTGGCTCCCTGTACTGTAGATGTATGTTGACTTCCTGTTCTGTAGCTGTATGTTGAATCCCTGTGCTGTAGCTGTATGTTTGCTCCCTGTACTGTAGCTGTGTGTTGACTCCCTGTACTGTAGCTGTATGTTGACTCCCTGTACTAGCTGTATGTTGGCTCCCTGTACTGTAGCTGTATGTTGACTCCGTGTACTGTAGCTGTATGTTGACTCCCTGTACTATCTGTATGTTGACTCCCTGCACTGTAGCTGTATGTTGACTCCCTGCACTGTAGCTCTATGTTGACTCACTGTACTGTAGATGCATGTTGACTCCCTGTACTATAGCTGTATGTTGACTCCCTGTACTGTAGCTGTATGTTGACTCCCTGAATTAGCTGTATGTTGACTCCCTGTACTGTTGTTGTATATTGACTCCCTGTACTGTAGCTGTATGTTGACTCCCTGTACGGTAGCTATATGTTGACTCCCTGTACTGTAGCTGTATGTTGATTCCCTGCACTGTAGCTGTATGTTAACTGACTGCACTGTAGCTGTATGTTGACTCCCTGTACTGTAGCTGTATGTTGACTCCCTGTACTGTAGCTGTATGTGACTCCCTGTACTGTAGCTGTATGTTGACTCCCTGTACTGTAGCTGTATGTTGACTCCCTGTACTGTAGCTGTATGTTGGCTCCCTGTACTGTAGATGTGTGTTGACTTCCTGTTCTGTAGCTGTATGTTGAATCCCTGTGCTGTAGCTGTATGTTTGCTCCCTGTACTGTAGCTGTATGTTGACTCCCTGTACTAGCTGTATGTTGGCTCCCTGTACTGTAGCTGTATGTTGACTCCGTGTACTGTAGCTGTATGTTGACTCCCTGTTCTGTAGCTGTATTTTGACTCCCTGTATTAGCTGTATATTGACTTCCTGTAATGTAGCTGTATGTTGACTCCCTGTACTGTAGCTGTATGTTGACTCCCTGTACTGTAGCTGTATGTTGACTCCCTGTACTGTAGCTGTATGTTGACGCCCTGTACTGTAGCTGTATGTTGACTCCCTGTACTGTAGCTGTATGTTGACTCCCTGTACTGTAGCTGTATGTTGACTCCCTGTACTGTAGCTGTATGTTGACTCCCTGTACTGTAGCTGTATGTTGACTCCCTGTACTGTAGCTGTATGTTGACTCCCTGAATTAGCTGTATGTTGATTCCCTGCACTGTAGCTGTATGTTTACTCACTGCACTGTAGCTGTATGTTGACCCCCTGTACTGTAGCTGTATGTTGACTCCCTGTACTGTAGCTGTATGTTGACTCCCTGTACTGTAGTTGTATGTTGACTCCCTGTACTGTAGCTGTATGTTGACTCCCTGTACTGTAGATGTATGTTGACTTCCTGTTCTGTAGCTGTATGTTGAATCCATGTGCTGTAGCTGTATGTTGACTCCCTGTACTGTAGCTGTGTGTTGACTCCCTGTACTAGCTGTTTGTTGACTCCCTGTACTGTAGCTGTATGTTGACTCCCTGTACTATCTGTATGTTGACTCCCTGTACTGTAGCTGTATATTGACTCCCTGTACTAGCTGTATGTTGACTCCCTGTACGGTAGCTGTATGTTGACTCCCTGTACTGTAGCTGTATGTTGACACCCTGTACTGTAGCTGTATGTTGACTCCCTGTACTGTAGCTGTATGTTGACTCCCTGTACTATCTGTATGTTGACTCCCTGTACCGTAGCTGTATGTTGGCTCCCTTTACTGTAGCTGTATGTTGACTCCCTGTACTGTAGCTGTATGTTGACTCCCTGTACTAGCTGTATGTTGGCTCCCTGTACTGTAGCTGTATGTTGACTCCCTGTACTGTAGCTGTATGTTGACTCCCTGTACTGTAGCTCTATGTTGACTCCCTGTACTGTAGCTCTATGTTGACTCCCTTTTCTGTAGCTGTATGTTGACTCCCTGTACTGTAGCTGTATGTTGACTCCCTGTAATGTAGCTGTATGTTGACTCCCTGTACTGTAGCTGTATGTTGACTCCCTGTACTGTAGCTGTATGTTGACTCCCTGTACTGTAGCTGTATGTTGACTCCCTGTACTGTAGCTGTATGTTGACTCCCTGTACTCTAGCTGTATGTTGACTCCCTGTACTGTAGCTATATGTTGACTCCCTGTACTGTAGCTGTATGTTGACTCCCTGTACTGTAGCTGTATGTTGACTCCCTGTACTGTAGCTATATGTTGACTCCCTGTACTGTAGCTGTATGTTGACTCCCTGTACTGTAGCTGTATGTTGACTCCCTGTACTGTAGCTGTATGTTGACTCCCTGTACTGTAGCTGTATGTTGACTCCCTGTACTAGCTGTATGTTGGCTCCCTGTACTGTTGCTGTATGTTGACTCTCTGTAGTGTAGATGTATGTTGACTCCCTGTTCTGTAGCTGTATGTTGAATCCCTGTACTGTAGCTGTATGTTGACTCCCTGTACTGTAGCTGCATGTTGACTCCCTGTACTGTAGCTGTATGTTGACTCCCTGTACTGTAGATGTATGTTGACTCCCTGTACTGTAGATGTATGTTGACTTCCTGTTCTATAGCTGTATGTTGATTCCATGTGCTGTAGCTGTATGTTTGCTCCCTGTACTGTAGCTGTATGTTGACTCCCTGTACTATCTGTATGTTGACTCCCTGTACTGTAGCTGTATGTTGACTCCCTGTATAAGCTGTATGTTGACTCCTTGTACTGTTGCTGTATATTGACTCACTGTACTGTAGCTGTATGTTGACTCCCTGTACTGTAGCTATATGTTGACTCCCTGTTCTGTATATGTATGTTGACTCCCTATAATGTAGATGTATATTGACTCCCTGTACTGTAGCTGTATGTTGACTCCCTGTACTGTAGCTATATGTTGACTCCCTGTACTGTAGCTATATGTTGACTCCCTGTACTGCAGCTGTATGTTGACTCCCTGTACTGTAGCTGTATGTTGACTCTCTGTACTGTAGCTGTATGTTGACTCCCTGTACTAGCTGTATGTTGACTGCCTGTACTGTAGCTGTATGTTGACTCCCTGTACTGTAGCTGTATGTTGACTTCCTGTACTGTAGCTGTATGTTGACTCCCTGTACTGTAGCTGTATGTTGACTCCCTGTACTGTAGCTGTATGTTGACTCCCTGTACTGTAGCTATATGTTGACTCCCTGTACTGTAGCTGTATGTTGACTCCCTGTACTGTAGCTGTATGTTGACTCCCTGTACTGTAGCTGTATGTTGACTCCCTGTACTGTAGCTGTATGTTGACTCCCTGTACTGTAGCTGTATGTTGACTCCCTGTACTGTAGCTGTATGTTGACTCCCTGTACTGTAGCTGTATGTTGACTCTGTGTACTGTAGCTGTATGTTGACTCCCTGTACTGTAGCTTTATGTTGACTCCCTGTTCAATATTTATGTTGACTCCATGTACTGTAGCTCTATTTTGAGTCCCTGTACTGTATCTGTATGTTGACTCCCTGCAGAGTAGATGTATGTTGACTCCTTGTACTGTAGCTGTATGTTGACTCCATGTACTGTAGCTGTATGTTGACTCCCTGTACTGTAGCTGTATGTTGACTCCCTGTACTGTAGCTGTATGTTGACTACCTGCACTGTAGCTGTATGTTGACTCCCTGTAATGTAGCTGTATGTTGACTCCCTGTACTGTAGCTGTATGTTGACTCCCTGTACTGTAGCTGTATGTTGACTCCCTGTACTGTAGCTGTGTGTTGACTCCCTGTAATGTAGCTGTATGTTGACTCCCTGTATTGTAGCTGTATTTTGACTCCCTTTACTGTAGCTGTATGTTGACTCCTTGTACTGTTGCTGTATATTGACTCACTGTACTGTAGCTGTATGTTGACTCCCTGTACTGTAGCTATATGTTGATTCCCTTTTCTGCAACTGTATGTTGACTCCCTGTACTGTAGCTGTATGTTGACTCTCCGTACTGTAGCTGTATTTTAACTCCCTGTACTGTAGCTGCATGTTGACTCCCTGTACTGTAGCTGTATGCTGACTCCCTGTACTTTAGCTCTATGTTGACTCCCTTTTCTGTAGCTGTATTTTGACTCCCTGTACTGTAGCTATATGTTGACTCCTTGTACTGTAGCTGTATGTTGGCTCCCTGTAATTTAGCTGTATGTTGACTCCCTGTACTGTAGCTATATGTTGACTCCCTGTACTGTAGCTGTATGTTTGCTCCCTGTAATTTAGCTGTATGTTGACTCCCTGTGCTGTAGCTATATGTTGACTCCCTGTACTGTAGCTGTATGTTGGCTCCCTGTAATGTATGTGTATGTTGACTCCCTGTACTGTAGCTGTATGTTGACTCCCTGTACTGTAGCTGTATGTTGGCTCCCTGTAATGTAGCTGTTTGTTGACTCCCTGTACTGTAGCTGTATGTTGACTCCCTGTACTGTAGCTGTATGTTGACTCCCTGAATTAGCTGTATGTTGACTCCCTGTACTGTAGCTGTATGTTGACTCCCTGTACTGTAACTGTATGTTGATTCCCTGCACTGTAGCTGTATGTTTACTCACTGCACTGTAGCTGTATGTTGACCCCCTGTACTGTAGCTGTATGTTGACTCCCTGTACTGTAGCTGTATATTGACTCCCTGTACTGTAGTTGTATGTTGACTCCCTGTACTGTAGCTGTATGTTGACTCCCTGTACTGTAGATGTATGTTGACTTCCTGTTCTGTAGCTGTATGTTGAATCCATGTGCTGTAGCTGTATGTTGACTCCCTGTACTGTAGCTGTGTGTTGACTCCCTGTACTAGCTGTTTGTTGACTCCCTGTACTGTAGCTGTATGTTGACTCCCTGTACTATCTGTATGTTGACTCCCTGTACTGTAGCTGTATATTGACTCCCTGTACTAGCTGTATGTTGACTCCCTGTACTGTAGCTGTATGTTGACTCCCTGTACTGTAGCTGTATGTTGACTCCCTGTACTGTAGCTGTATATTGACTCCCTGTACTGTAGCTCTATGTTGACACCCTGTACTGTAGCTGTATGTTGACTCCCTGTACTGTAGCTGTATGTTGACTCCCTGTACTATCTGTATGTTGACTCCCTGTACCGTAGCTGTATGTTGGCTCCCTTTACTGTAGCTGTATGTTGACTCCCTGTACTGTAGCTGTATATTGACTCCCTGTACTAGCTGTATGTTGGCTCCCTGTACTGTAGCTGTATGTTGACTCCCTGTACTGTAGCTGTATGTTGACTCCCTGTACTGTAGCTCTATGTTGACTCCCTGTACTGTAGCTCTATGTTGACTCCCTTTTCTGTAGCTGTATGTTGACTCCCTGTACTGTAGCTGTATGTTGACTCCCTTTAATGTAGCTGTATGTTGACTCCCTGTACTGTAGCTGTATGTTGACTCCCTGTACTGTAGCTGTATGTTGACTCCCTGTACTGTAGCTGTATGTTGACTCCCTGTACTGTAGCTGTATGTTGACTCCCTGTACTGTAGCTGTATATTGACTCCCTGTACTGTAGCTATATGTTGACTCCCTGTACTGTAGCTGTATGTTGACTCCCTGTACTGTAGCTGTATGTTGACTCCCTGTACTGTAGCTATATGTTGACTCCCTGTACTGTAGCTGTATGTTGACTCCCTGTACTGTAGCTGTATGTTGACTCCCTGTACTGTAGCTGTATGTTGACTCCCTGTACTGTAGCTGTATGTTGACTCCCTGTACTAGCTGTATGTTGGCTCCCTGTACTGTTGCTGTATGTTGACTCTCTGTAGTGTAGATGTATGTTGACTCCCTGTTCTGTAGCTGTATGTTGAATCCCTGTACTGTAGCTGTATGTTGAATCCCTGTACTGTAGCTGCATGTTGACTCCCTGTACTGTAGCTGTATGTTGACTCCCTGTACTGTAGATGTATGTTGACTCCCTGTACTGTAGATGTATGTTGACTTCCTGTTCTATAGCTGTATGTTGAATCCATGTGCTGTAGCTGTATGTTTGCTCCCTGTACTGTAGCTGTGTTTTGACTCCCTGTACTGTAGCTGTATGTTGACTCCCTGTACTGTAGCTGTATGTTGACTCCCTGTACTATCTGTATGTTGACTCCCTGTACTGTAGCTGTATGTTGACTCCCTGTATAAGCTGTATGTTGACTCCTTGTACTGTTGCTGTATATTGACTCACTGTACTGTAGCTGTATGTTGACTCCCTGTACTGTAGCTATATGTTGACTCCCTGTTCTGTATATGTATGTTGACTCCCTATAATGTAGATGTATATTGACTCCCTGTACTGTAGCTGTATGTTGACTCCCTGTACTGTAGCTATATGTTGACTCCCTGTACTGTAGCTATATGTTGACTCCCTGTACTGTAGCTGTATGTTGACTCCCTGTACTGTAGCTGTATGTTGACTCTCTGTACTGTAGCTGTATGTTGACTCCCTGTACTAGCTGTATGTTGACTGCCTGTACTGTAGCTGTATGTTGACTCCCTGTAATGTAGCTGTATGTTGACTCCCTGTACTGTAGCTGTAAATTGACTCCCTGTACTGTAGCTGTATGTTGACTCCCTGTACTGTAGCTGTATGTTGACTCCCTGTACTGTAGCTGCATGTTGACTCCCTGTACTGTAGCTGTATGTTGACTCCCTGTACTGTAGATGTATGTTGATTCCATGTGCTGTAGCTGTATGTTTGCTCCCTGTACTGTAGCTGTATGTTGACTCCCTGTACTATCTGTATGTTGACTCCCTGTACTGTAGCTGTATGTTGACTCCCTGTATAAGCTGTATGTTGACTCCTTGTACTGTTGCTGTATATTGACTCACTGTACTGTAGCTGTATGTTGACTCCCTGTACTGTAGCTATATGTTGACTCCCTGTTCTGTATATGTATGTTGACTCCCTATAATGTAGATGTATATTGACTCCCTGTACTGTAGCTGTATGTTGACTCCCTGTACTGTAGCTATATGTTGACTCCCTGTACTGTAGCTATATGTTGACTCCCTGTACTGCAGCTGTATGTTGACTCCCTGTACTGTAGCTGTATGTTGACTCTCTGTACTGTAGCTGTATGTTGACTCCCTGTACTAGCTGTATGTTGACTGCCTGTACTGTAGCTGTATGTTGACTCCCTGTACTGTAGCTGTATGTTGACTTCCTGTACTGTAGCTGTATGTTGACTCCCTGTACTGTAGCTGTATGTTGACTCCCTGTACTGTAGCTGTATGTTGACTCCCTGTACTGTAGCTATATGTTGACTCCCTGTACTGTAGCTGTATGTTGACTCCCTGTACTGTAGCTGTATGTTGACTCCCTGTACTGTAGCTGTATGTTGACTCCCTGTACTGTAGCTGTATGTTGACTCCCTGTACTGTAGCTGTATGTTGACTCCCTGTACTGTAGCTGTATGTTGACTCCCTGTACTGTAGCTGTATGTTGACTCTGTGTACTGTAGCTGTATGTTGACTCCCTGTACTGTAGCTTTATGTTGACTCCCTGTTCAATATTTATGTTGACTCCATGTACTGTAGCTCTATTTTGAGTCCCTGTACTGTATCTGTATGTTGACTCCCTGCACAGTAGATGTATGTTGACTCCTTGTACTGTAGCTGTATGTTGACTCCATGTACTGTAGCTGTATGTTGACTCCCTGTACTGTAGCTGTATGTTGACTCCCTGTACTGTAGCTGTATGTTGACTACCTGCACTGTAGCTGTATGTTGACTCCCTGTAATGTAGCTGTATGTTGACTCCCTGTACTGTAGCTGTATGTTGACTCCCTGTACTGTAGCTGTATGTTGACTCCCTGTACTGTAGCTGTGTGTTGACTCCCTGTAATGTAGCTGTATGTTGACTCCCTGTATTGTAGCTGTATTTTGACTCCCTTTACTGTAGCTGTATGTTGACTCCTTGTACTGTTGCTGTATATTGACTCACTGTACTGTAGCTGTATGTTGACTCCCTGTACTGTAGCTATATGTTGATTCCCTTTTCTGCAACTGTATGTTGACTCCCTGTACTTTAGCTGTATGTTGACTCTCCGTACTGTAGCTGTATTTTAACTCCCTGTACTGTAGCTGCATGTTGACTCCCTGTACTGTAGCTGTATGCTGACTCCCTGTACTTTAGCTCTATGTTGACTCCCTTTTCTGTAGCTGTATTTTGACTCCCTGTACTGTAGCTATATGTTGACTCCTTGTACTGTAGCTGTATGTTGGCTCCCTGTAATTTAGCTGTATGTTGACTCCCTGTACTGTAGCTATATGTTGACTCCCTGTACTGTAGCTGTATGTTTGCTCCCTGTAATTTAGCTGTATGTTGACTCCCTGTGCTGTAGCTATATGTTGACTCCCTGTACTGTAGCTGTATGTTGGCTCCCTGTAATGTATGTGTATGTTGACTCCCTGTACTGTAGCTGTATGTTGACTCCCTGTACTGTAGCTGTATGTTGGCTCCCTGTAATGTAGCTGTTTGTTGACTCCCTGTACTGTAGCTGTATGTTGACTCCCTGTACTGTAGCTGTATGTTGACTCCCTGAATTAGCTGTATGTTGACTCCCTGTACTGTAGCTGTATGTTGACTCCCTGTACTGTAACTGTATGTTGATTCCCTGCACTGTAGCTGTATGTTTACTCACTGCACTGTAGCTGTATGTTGACCCCCTGTACTGTAGCTGTATGTTGACTCCCTGTACTGTAGCTGTATATTGACTCCCTGTACTGTAGTTGTATGTTGACTCCCTGTACTGTAGCTGTATGTTGACTCCCTGTACTGTAGATGTATGTTGACTTCCTGTTCTGTAGCTGTATGTTGAATCCATGTGCTGTAGCTGTATGTTGACTCCCTGTACTGTAGCTGTGTGTTGACTCCCTGTACTAGCTGTTTGTTGACTCCCTGTACTGTAGCTGTATGTTGACTCCCTGTACTATCTGTATGTTGACTCCCTGTACTGTAGCTGTATATTGACTCCCTGTACTAGCTGTATGTTGACTCCCTGTACTGTAGCTGTATGTTGACTCCCTGTACTGTAGCTGTATGTTGACTCCCTGTACTGTAGCTGTATATTGACTCCCTGTACTGTAGCTCTATGTTGACACCCTGTACTGTAGCTGTATGTTGACTCCCTGTACTGTAGCTGTATGTTGACTCCCTGTACTATCTGTATGTTGACTCCCTGTACCGTAGCTGTATGTTGGCTCCCTTTACTGTAGCTGTATGTTGACTCCCTGTACTGTAGCTGTATATTGACTCCCTGTACTAGCTGTATGTTGGCTCCCTGTACTGTAGCTGTATGTTGACTCCCTGTACTGTAGCTGTATGTTGACTCCCTGTACTGTAGCTCTATGTTGACTCCCTGTACTGTAGCTCTATGTTGACTCCCTTTTCTGTAGCTGTATGTTGACTCCCTGTACTGTAGCTGTATGTTGACTCCCTTTAATGTAGCTGTATGTTGACTCCCTGTACTGTAGCTGTATGTTGACTCCCTGTACTGTAGCTGTATGTTGACTCCCTGTACTGTAGCTGTATGTTGACTCCCTGTACTGTAGCTGTATGTTGACTCCCTGTACTGTAGCTGTATATTGACTCCCTGTACTGTAGCTATATGTTGACTCCCTGTACTGTAGCTGTATGTTGACTCCCTGTACTGTAGCTGTATGTTGACTCCCTGTACTGTAGCTATATGTTGACTCCCTGTACTGTAGCTGTATGTTGACTCCCTGTACTGTAGCTGTATGTTGACTCCCTGTACTGTAGCTGTATGTTGACTCCCTGTACTGTAGCTGTATGTTGACTCCCTGTACTAGCTGTATGTTGGCTCCCTGTACTGTTGCTGTATGTTGACTCTCTGTAGTGTAGATGTATGTTGACTCCCTGTTCTGTAGCTGTATGTTGAATCCCTGTACTGTAGCTGTATGTTGAATCCCTGTACTGTAGCTGCATGTTGACTCCCTGTACTGTAGCTGTATGTTGACTCCCTGTACTGTAGATGTATGTTGACTCCCTGTACTGTAGATGTATGTTGACTTCCTGTTCTATAGCTGTATGTTGAATCCATGTGCTGTAGCTGTATGTTTGCTCCCTGTACTGTAGCTGTGTTTTGACTCCCTGTACTGTAGCTGTATGTTGACTCCCTGTACTGTAGCTGTATGTTGACTCCCTGTACTATCTGTATGTTGACTCCCTGTACTGTAGCTGTATGTTGACTCCCTGTATAAGCTGTATGTTGACTCCTTGTACTGTTGCTGTATATTGACTCACTGTACTGTAGCTGTATGTTGACTCCCTGTACTGTAGCTATATGTTGACTCCCTGTTCTGTATATGTATGTTGACTCCCTATAATGTAGATGTATATTGACTCCCTGTACTGTAGCTGTATGTTGACTCCCTGTACTGTAGCTATATGTTGACTCCCTGTTCTGTATATGTATGTTGACTCTCTATAATGTAGATGTATATTGACTCCCTGTACTGTAGCTGTATGTTGACTCCCTGTACTGTAGCTATATGTTGACTCCCTGTACTGTAGCTATATGTTGACTCCCTGTACTGTAGCTGTATGTTGACTCCCTGTACTGTAGCTGTATGTTGACTCTCTGTACTGTAGCTGTATGTTGACTCCCTGTACTAGCTGTATGTTGACTGCCTGTACTGTAGCTGTATGTTGACTCCCTGTAATGTAGCTGTATGTTGACTCCCTGTACTGTAGCTGTAAATTGACTCCCTGTACTGTAGCTGTATGTTGACTCCCTGTACTGTAGCTGTATGTTGACTCCCTGTACTGTAGCTGTATGTTGACTCCCTGTACTGTAGCTGTATGTTGACTCCCTGTACTGTAGCTGTATGTTGACTCCCTGTACTGTAGCTATATGTTGACTCCCTGTACTGTAGCTGTATGTTGACTCCCTGTACTGTAGCTGTATGTTGACTCCCTGTACTGTAGCTGTATGTTGACTCCCTGTACTGTAGCTGTATGTTGACTCCCTGTACTGTAGCTGTATGTTGACTCCCTGTACTGTAGCTGTATGTTGACTCTGTGTACTGTAGCTGTATGTTGACTCCCTGTACTAGCTGTATGTTGGCTCCCTGTACTGTAGTTGTATTTTGACTCACTGTACTGTAACTGTATGTTGACTCCCTGTACTGTAGCTGCATGTTGACTCCCTGTACTAGCTGTATGTTGACTCCCTGTACTGTAGCTGTATGTTGACTCCCTGTACTGTAGCTGTTTGTTGACTCCCTGTACTGTAGCTGTATGTTGACTCCCTGTACTGTAGCTGTATGTTGACTCTGTGTACTGTAGCTGTATGTTGACTCCCTGTACTAGCTGTATGTTGACTCCCTGTACTGTAGCTGTATGTTGACTCCCTGTACTGTAGCTGTATGTTGACTCCCTGTACTGTAGCTGTATGTTGACTCCCTGTACTGTAGCTGTATGTTGACTCTGTGTACTGTAGCTGTATGTTGACTCCCTGTACTAGCTGTATGTTGACTCCCTGTACTGTAGCTGCATGTTGACTCCCTGTACTGTAGCTGTATGCTGACTCCCTGTACTTTAGCTCTATGTTGACTCCCTTTTCTGTAGCTGTATTTTGACTCCCTGTACTGTAGCTATATGTTGACTCCTTGTACTGTAGCTGTATGTTGGCTCCCTGTAATTTAGCTGTATGTTGACTCCCTGTACTGTAGCTATATGTTGACTCCCTGTACTGTAGCTGTATGTTTGCTCCCTGTAATTTAGCTGTATGTTGACTCCCTGTGCTGTAGCTATATGTTGACTCCCTGTACTGTAGCTGTATGTTGGCTCCCTGTAATGTATGTGTATGTTGACTCCCTGTACTGTAGCTGTATGTTGACTCCCTGTACTGTAGCTGTATGTTGGCTCCCTGTAATGTAGCTGTTTGTTGACTCCCTGTACTGTAGCTGTATGTTGACTCCCTGTACTGTAGCTGTATGTTGACTCCCTGAATTAGCTGTATGTTGACTCCCTGTACTGTAGCTGTATGTTGACTCCCTGTACTGTAACTGTATGTTGATTCCCTGCACTGTAGCTGTATGTTTACTCACTGCACTGTAGCTGTATGTTGACCCCCTGTACTGTAGCTGTATGTTGACTCCCTGTACTGTAGCTGTATATTGACTCCCTGTACTGTAGTTGTATGTTGACTCCCTGTACTGTAGCTGTATGTTGACTCCCTGTACTGTAGATGTATGTTGACTTCCTGTTCTGTAGCTGTATGTTGAATCCATGTGCTGTAGCTGTATGTTGACTCCCTGTACTGTAGCTGTGTGTTGACTCCCTGTACTAGCTGTTTGTTGACTCCCTGTACTGTAGCTGTATGTTGACTCCCTGTACTATCTGTATGTTGACTCCCTGTACTGTAGCTGTATATTGACTCCCTGTACTAGCTGTATGTTGACTCCCTGTACTGTAGCTGTATGTTGACTCCCTGTACTGTAGCTGTATGTTGACTCCCTGTACTGTAGCTGTATATTGACTCCCTGTACTGTAGCTCTATGTTGACACCCTGTACTGTAGCTGTATGTTGACTCCCTGTACTGTAGCTGTATGTTGACTCCCTGTACTATCTGTATGTTGACTCCCTGTACCGTAGCTGTATGTTGGCTCCCTTTACTGTAGCTGTATGTTGACTCCCTGTACTGTAGCTGTATATTGACTCCCTGTACTAGCTGTATGTTGGCTCCCTGTACTGTAGCTGTATGTTGACTCCCTGTACTGTAGCTGTATGTTGACTCCCTGTACTGTAGCTCTATGTTGACTCCCTGTACTGTAGCTCTATGTTGACTCCCTTTTCTGTAGCTGTATGTTGACTCCCTGTACTGTAGCTGTATGTTGACTCCCTTTAATGTAGCTGTATGTTGACTCCCTGTACTGTAGCTGTATGTTGACTCCCTGTACTGTAGCTGTATGTTGACTCCCTGTACTGTAGCTGTATGTTGACTCCCTGTACTGTAGCTGTATGTTGACTCCCTGTACTGTAGCTGTATATTGACTCCCTGTACTGTAGCTATATGTTGACTCCCTGTACTGTAGCTGTATGTTGACTCCCTGTACTGTAGCTGTATGTTGACTCCCTGTACTGTAGCTATATGTTGACTCCCTGTACTGTAGCTGTATGTTGACTCCCTGTACTGTAGCTGTATGTTGACTCCCTGTACTGTAGCTGTATGTTGACTCCCTGTACTGTAGCTGTATGTTGACTCCCTGTACTAGCTGTATGTTGGCTCCCTGTACTGTTGCTGTATGTTGACTCTCTGTAGTGTAGATGTATGTTGACTCCCTGTTCTGTAGCTGTATGTTGAATCCCTGTACTGTAGCTGTATGTTGAATCCCTGTACTGTAGCTGCATGTTGACTCCCTGTACTGTAGCTGTATGTTGACTCCCTGTACTGTAGATGTATGTTGACTCCCTGTACTGTAGATATATGTTGACTTCCTGTTCTATAGCTGTATGTTGAATCCATGTGCTGTAGCTGTATGTTTGCTCCCTGTACTGTAGCTGTGTTTTGACTCCCTGTACTGTAGCTGTATGTTGACTCCCTGTACTGTAGCTGTATGTTGACTCCCTGTACTATCTGTATGTTGACTCCCTGTACTGTAGCTGTATGTTGACTCCCTGTATAAGCTGTATGTTGACTCCTTGTACTGTTGCTGTATATTGACTCACTGTACTGTAGCTGTATGTTGACTCCCTGTACTGTAGCTATATGTTGACTCCCTGTTCTGTATATGTATGTTGACTCCCTATAATGTAGATGTATATTGACTCCCTGTACTGTAGCTGTATGTTGACTCCCTGTACTGTAGCTATATGTTGACTCCCTGTTCTGTATATGTATGTTGACTCTCTATAATGTAGATGTATATTGACTCCCTGTACTGTAGCTGTATGTTGACTCCCTGTACTGTAGCTATATGTTGACTCCCTGTACTGTAGCTATATGTTGACTCCCTGTACTGTAGCTGTATGTTGACTCCCTGTACTGTAGCTGTATGTTGACTCTCTGTACTGTAGCTGTATGTTGACTCCCTGTACTAGCTGTATGTTGACTGCCTGTACTGTAGCTGTATGTTGACTCCCTGTAATGTAGCTGTATGTTGACTCCCTGTACTGTAGCTGTAAATTGACTCCCTGTACTGTAGCTGTATGTTGACTCCCTGTACTGTAGCTGTATGTTGACTCCCTGTACTGTAGCTGTATGTTGACTCCCTGTACTGTAGCTGTATGTTGACTCCCTGTACTGTAGCTGTATGTTGACTCCCTGTACTGTAGCTATATGTTGACTCCCTGTACTGTAGCTGTATGTTGACTCCCTGTACTGTAGCTGTATGTTGACTCCCTGTACTGTAGCTGTATGTTGACTCCCTGTACTGTAGCTGTATGTTGACTCCCTGTACTGTAGCTGTATGTTGACTCCCTGTACTGTAGCTGTATGTTGACTCTGTGTACTGTAGCTGTATGTTGACTCCCTGTACTAGCTGTATGTTGGCTCCCTGTACTGTAGTTGTATTTTGACTCACTGTACTGTAACTGTATGTTGACTCCCTGTACTGTAGCTGCATGTTGACTCCCTGTACTAGCTGTATGTTGACTCCCTGTACTGTAGCTGTATGTTGACTCCCTGTACTGTAGCTGTTTGTTGACTCCCTGTACTGTAGCTGTATGTTGACTCCCTGTACTGTAGCTGTATGTTGACTCTGTGTACTGTAGCTGTATGTTGACTCCCTGTACTAGCTGTATGTTGACTCCCTGTACTGTAGCTGTATGTTGACTCCCTGTACTGTAGCTGTATGTTGACTCCCTGTACTGTAGCTGTATGTTGACTCTGTGTACTGTAGCTGTTTGTTGACTCCCTGTACTAGCTGTATGTTGACTCCCTGTACTGTAGCTGTATTTTGACTCTCCGTACTGTAGCTTTATGTTGACTCCCTGTTCAATATTTATGTTGACTCCATGTACTGTAGCTGTATGTTGACTCCCTGTACTGTAGCTGTATGTTGACTCCCTGCACTGTAGTTGTGTGTTGACTCCCTGTAATGTAGCTGTATGTTGGCTCCCTGTATTGTAGCTGTATTTTGACTCCCTTTACTGTAGCTGTATGTTGACTCCTTGTACTGTTGCTGTATATTGACTCACTGTACTGTAGCTGTATGTTGACTCCCTGTACTGTAGCTATATGTTGACTCCCTTTTCTGCAACTGTATGTTGACTCCCTGTACTGTAGCTGTATGTTGACTCTCCGTACTGTAGCTGTATTTTAACTCCCTGTACTGTAGCTGCATGTTGACTCCCTGTACTGTAGCTGTATGCTGACTCCCTGTACTTTAGCTCTATGTTGACTCCCTTTTCTGTAGCTGTATTTTGACTCCCTGTACTGTAGCTGTATGTTGACTCCCTGTACTGTAGCTGTGTGTTGACTCCCTGAACTGTAGCTTTATGTTAACACCCTGTACTGTAGCTGTATGTTGACTCCCTGTACTGTAGCTGTATGTTGACTCCCTTTTCTGTAGCTGTATGTTGACTCCCTGTACTGTAGCTTTATGTTGACTCCCTGTTCAATATTTATGTTGACTCCATGTACTGTAGCTCTATTTTGAGTCCCTGTACTGTATCTGTATGTTGACTCCCTGTACTAGCTGTATGTTGACTCCTTGTACTGTAGCTGTATGTTGACTCCCTGAATTAGGTGTATCTTGACTCCCTCTTCAATCTTTAAGTTGACTCCCTGTACTGTAGCTGTATGTTGACTCCCTGAATTAGGTGTATGTTGACTCCCTCTTCAATCTTTAAGTTGACTCCCTGTACTTTAGATGTATGTTGACTCCCTGTACTGTAGCTGTATGTTGACTCCCTGCACTGTAGCTGTAAGTTGACTCCCTGTACTGTAGCTGTATGTTGACTCCCTGTACTATAGCTGTATGTTGACTCCCTGTACTGTAGCTGTATGTTGGCTTCCTGTACTGTAGCTGTATGTTGGCTCTCTGTACTGTAGATGTATGTTGACTCCCTGTTCTGTAGCTGTATGTTGAATCCCTGTACTGTAGCTGTATGTTGACTCCCTGTACTGTAGCTGCATGTTGACTCCCTGTACTGTAGCTGTATGTTGACTCCCTGTACTGTAGCTGTATGTTGACTCCCTGTACTGTAGCTGCATTTTGACTCCCTGTACTGTAGCTATATGTTGACTCCCTGTACTGTAGCTGTATGTTGATTCCCTGTACTGTAGCTGTATGTTGACTCTGTATACTGTAGCTGTAGGTTGACTCCCTGTACTAGCTGTAAGTTGGCTCCCTGTACTGTAGCTGTATGTTGACTCTCCGTACTGTAGCTGTATGTTGACTCCCTGTACTGTAGCTGTATGTTGACTCCCTGTACTGTAGCTGTATGTTGACTATTGACTCCCTGAACTGTAGATATATGTTGACTTCCTGTACTGTAGCTGTATGTTAACACCCTGTAATGTAGCTGTATGTTGACTCCCTGTACTGTAGCTGTGTGTTGACTCCCTGAACTGTAGCTTTATGTTAACACCCTGTACTGTAGCTGTATGTTGACTCCCTGTACTGTAGCTGTATGTTGACTCCCTGTACTGTAACTGTATGTTGACTCCCTGTACTGTAGCTGCATTTTGACTCCCTGTACTGTAGCTTTATGTTGACTCCCTGTACTTTAGCTCTATGTTGACTCCCTTTTCTGTAGCTGTATGTTGACTCCCTGTACTGTAGCTCTATGTTGACTCCCTTTTCTGTAGCTGTATGTTGACTCCCTGTACTGTAGTTTTATGTTGACTCCCTGTTCAATGTTTATGTTGACTCCATGTACTGTAGCTCTATTTTGAGTCCCTGTACTGTATCTGTATGTTGACTCCCTGAATTAGGTGTATGTTGACTCCCTCTTCAATCTTTAAGTTGACTCCCTGTACTGTAGCTGTATGTTGACTCCCTGTTCTGTAGCTTTATGTTGACTCCCTATACTGTAGCTGTATGTTGACTCCCTGTACTGTAGCTGTATGTTGACTCCCTGTAATGTAGCTTTATGTTGGCTCCCTGTACTTTAGCTCTATGTTGACTCCCTTTTCTGTAGCTGTATGTTGACTCCCTTTTCTGTAGCTGTATGTTGACTCCCTGTACTGTAGCTTTATGTTGGCTCCCTGTACTTTAGCTCTATGTTGACTCCCTTTTCTGTAGCTGTATGTTGACTCCCTTTTCTGTAGCTGTATGTTGACTCCCTGTACTGTAGCTTTATGTTGGCTCCCTGTACTTTAGCTTTATGTTGACTCCCTGTACTGTAGCTTTATGTTGACTCCCTGTACTGTAGCTTTATGTTGACTCCCTGTTCAATATTTATGTTGACTCCATGTACTGTAGCTCTATTTTGAATCCCTGTACTGTATCTGTATGTTGACTCCCTGTACTAGCTGTATGTTGACTCCTTGTACTGTAGCTGTATGTTGACTCCCTGAATTAGGTGTATGTTGACTCCCTCTTCAATCTTTAAGTTGACTCCCTGTACTGTAGCTGTATGTTGACTCCCTGTTCTGTAGCTGTATGTTGACTCCCTGTACTGTAGCTGTATGTTGACTCCCTGTACTGTAGCTGTATGTTGACTCCCTGTACTGTAGCTGTATGTTGACTCCCTGTACTGTAGCTGTATGTTGACTCCCTGTAATGTAGCTGTATGTTGGCTCCCTGTATTGTAGCTGTATTTTGACTCCCTTTACTGTAGCTGTATGTTGACTCCCTGTATAAGCTGTATGTTGACTCCTTGTACTGTTGCTGTATATTGACTCCCTGTACTGTAGATGTATGTTGACTCCCTGTACTGTATCTGTATGTTGACTCCCTGAACTGTAGATATATATTGACTCCCTGTACTGTAGCTGTATGTTAACACCCTGTAATGTAGCTGTATGTTGACTCCCTGTACTGTAGCTGTGTGTTGACTCCCTGAACTGTAGCTATATGTTAACACCCTGTACTGTAGCTGTATGTTGACTCCCTGTACTGTAGCTGTATTTTGACTCCCTGTACTGTAGCTCTATGTTGACTCCCTGTACTCTAGCTCTATGTTGACTCCCTTTTCTGTAGCTGTATGTTGACTCCCTGTACTGTAGCTGTATGTTGACTGCCTGTACTGTAGCTGTATGTTGACTCTCCGTACTGTAGCTGTATTTTAACTCCCTGTACTGTAGCTGCATGTTGACTCCCTGTACTGTAGCTGTATGTTGACTCCCTGTACTTTAGCTCTATGTTGACTCCCTTTTCTGTAGCTGTATGTTGACTCCTTGTACTGTAGCTCTATGTTGACTCCCTTTTCTGTAGCTGTATGTTGATTTCCTGTACTGTAGCTGTATGTTAACACCCTGTTGTGTAGCTGTATGTTGACTCCCTGTACTGTAGCTGTGTGTTGACTCCCTGAACTGTAGCTATATGTTAACACCCTGTACTGTAGCTGTATGTTGACTCCCTGTACTTTAGCTCTATGGTGACTCCTTGTACTGTTGCTGTATATTGACTCACTGTACTGTAGCTGTATGTTGACTCCCTGTACTGTAGCTATATGTTGACTCCCTTTTCTGCAACTGTATGTTGACTCCCTGTACTGTAGCTGTATGTTGACTCTCCGTACTGTAGCTGTATTTTAACTCCCTGTACTGTAGCTGCATGTTGACTCCCTGTACTGTAGCTGTATGCTGACTCCCTGTACTTTAGCTCTATGTTGACTCCCTTTTCTGTAGCTGTATTTTGACTCCCTGTACTGTAGCTGTATGTTGACTCCCTGTACTGTAGCTGTGTGTTGACTCCCTGAACTGTAGCTTTATGTTAACACCCTGTACTGTAGCTGTATGTTGACTCCCTGTACTGTAGCTGTATGTTGACTCCCTTTTCTGTAGCTGTATGTTGACTCCCTGTACTGTAGCTTTATGTTGACTCCCTGTACTGTAGCTTTATGTTGACTCCCTGTTCAATATTTATGTTGACTCCATGTACTGTAGCTCTATTTTGAGTCCCTGTACTGTATCTGTATGTTGACTCCCTGTACTAGCTGTATGTTGACTCCTTGTACTGTAGCTGTATGTTGACTCCCTGAATTAGGTGTATCTTGACTCCCTCTTCAATCTTTAAGTTGACTCCCTGTACTGTAGCTGTATGTTGACTCCCTGAATTAGGTGTATGTTGACTCCCTCTTCAATCTTTAAGTTGACTCCCTGTACTTTAGATGTATGTTGACTCCCTGTACTGTAGCTGTATGTTGACTCCCTGCACTGTAGCTGTAAGTTGACTCCCTGTACTGTAGCTGTATGTTGACTCCCTGTACTATAGCTGTATGTTGACTCCCTGTACTGTAGCTGTATGTTGGCTTCCTGTACTGTAGCTGTATGTTGGCTCTCTGTACTGTAGATGTATGTTGACTCCCTGTTCTGTAGCTGTATGTTGAATCCCTGTACTGTAGCTGTATGTTGACTCCCTGTACTGTAGCTGCATGTTGACTCCCTGTACTGTAGCTGTATGTTGACTCCCTGTACTGTAGCTGTATGTTGACTCCCTGTACTGTAGCTGCATTTTGACTCCCTGTACTGTAGCTATATGTTGACTCCCTGTACTGTAGCTGTATGTTGATTCCCTGTACTGTAGCTGTATGTTGACTCTGTATACTGTAGCTGTAGGTTGACTCCCTGTACTAGCTGTAAGTTGGCTCCCTGTACTGTAGCTGTATGTTGACTCTCCGTACTGTAGCTGTATGTTGACTCCCTGTACTGTAGCTGTATGTTGACTCCCTGTACTGTAGCTGTATGTTGACTATTGACTCCCTGAACTGTAGATATATGTTGACTTCCTGTACTGTAGCTGTATGTTAACACCCTGTAATGTAGCTGTATGTTGACTCCCTGTACTGTAGCTGTGTGTTGACTCCCTGAACTGTAGCTTTATGTTAACACCCTGTACTGTAGCTGTATGTTGACTCCCTGTACTGTAGCTGTATGTTGACTCCCTGTACTGTAACTGTATGTTGACTCCCTGTACTGTAGCTGCATTTTGACTCCCTGTACTGTAGCTTTATGTTGACTCCCTGTACTTTAGCTCTATGTTGACTCCCTTTTCTGTAGCTGTATGTTGACTCCCTGTACTGTAGCTCTATGTTGACTCCCTTTTCTGTAGCTGTATGTTGACTCCCTGTACTGTAGTTTTATGTTGACTCCCTGTTCAATGTTTATGTTGACTCCATGTACTGTAGCTCTATTTTGAGTCCCTGTACTGTATCTGTATGTTGACTCCCTGAATTAGGTGTATGTTGACTCCCTCTTCAATCTTTAAGTTGACTCCCTGTACTGTAGCTGTATGTTGACTCCCTGTACTTTAGCTCTATGTTGACTCCCTTTTCTGTAGCTGTATGTTGACTCCCTGTACTGTAGCTCTATGTTGACTCCCTTTTCTGTAGCTGTATGTTGACTCCCTGTACTGTAGTTTTATGTTGACTCCCTGTTCAATGTTTATGTTGACTCCATGTACTGTAGCTCTATTTTGAGTCCCTGTACTGTATCTGTATGTTGACTCCCTGAATTAGGTGTATGTTGACTCCCTCTTCAATCTTTAAGTTGACTCCCTGTACTGTAGCTGTATGTTGGCTTCCTGTACTGTAGCTGTATGTTGGCTCTCTGTACTGTAGATGTATGTTGACTCCCTGTTCTGTAGCTGTATGTTGAATCCCTGTACTGTAGCTGTATGTTGACTCCCTGTACTGTAGCTGCATGTTGACTCCCTGTACTGTAGCTGTATGTTGACTCCCTGTACTGTAGCTGTATGTTGACTCCCTGTACTGTAGCTGCATTTTGACTCCCTGTACTGTAGCTATATGTTGACTCCCTGTACTGTAGCTGTATGTTGATTCCCTGTACTGTAGCTGTATGTTGACTCTGTATACTGTAGCTGTAGGTTGACTCCCTGTACTAGCTGTAAGTTGGCTCCCTGTACTGTAGCTGTATGTTGACTCTCCGTACTGTAGCTGTATGTTGACTCCCTGTACTGTAGCTGTATGTTGACTCCCTGTACTGTAGCTGTATGTTGACTATTGACTCCCTGAACTGTAGATATATGTTGACTTCCTGTACTGTAGCTGTATGTTAACACCCTGTAATGTAGCTGTATGTTGACTCCCTGTACTGTAGCTGTGTGTTGACTCCCTGAACTGTAGCTTTATGTTAACACCCTGTACTGTAGCTGTATGTTGACTCCCTGTACTGTAGCTGTATGTTGACTCCCTGTACTGTAACTGTATGTTGACTCCCTGTACTGTAGCTGCATTTTGACTCCCTGTACTGTAGCTTTATGTTGACTCCCTGTACTTTAGCTCTATGTTGACTCCCTTTTCTGTAGCTGTATGTTGACTCCCTGTACTGTAGCTCTATGTTGACTCCCTTTTCTGTAGCTGTATGTTGACTCCCTGTACTGTAGTTTTATGTTGACTCCCTGTTCAATGTTTATGTTGACTCCATGTACTGTAGCTCTATTTTGAGTCCCTGTACTGTATCTGTATGTTGACTCCCTGAATTAGGTGTATGTTGACTCCCTCTTCAATCTTTAAGTTGACTCCCTGTACTGTAGCTGTATGTTGACTCCCTGTTCTGTAGCTTTATGTTGACTCCCTATACTGTAGCTGTATGTTGACTCCCTGTACTGTAGCTGTATGTTGACTCCCTGTAATGTAGCTTTATGTTGGCTCCCTGTACTTTAGCTCTATGTTGACTCCCTTTTCTGTAGCTGTATGTTGACTCCCTTTTCTGTAGCTGTATGTTGACTCCCTGTACTGTAGCTTTATGTTGGCTCCCTGTACTTTAGCTCTATGTTGACTCCCTTTTCTGTAGCTGTATGTTGACTCCCTTTTCTGTAGCTGTATGTTGACTCCCTGTACTGTAGCTTTATGTTGGCTCCCTGTACTTTAGCTTTATGTTGACTCCCTGTACTGTAGCTTTATGTTGACTCCCTGTTCAATATTTATGTTGACTCCATGTACTGTAGCTCTATTTTGAGTCCCTGTACTGTATCTGTATGTTGACTCCCTGTACTAGCTGTATGTTGACTCCTTGTACTGTAGCTGTATGTTGACTCCCTGAATTAGGTGTATGTTGACTCCCTCTTCAATCTTTAAGTTGACTCCCTGTACTGTAGCTGTATGTTGACTCCCTGTTCTGTAGCTGTATGTTGACTCCCTGTACTGTAGCTGTATGTTGACTCCCTGTACTGTAGCTGTATGTTGACTCCCTGTACTGTAGCTGTATGTTGACTCCCTGTACTGTAGCTGTATGTTGACTCCCTGTAATGTAGCTGTATGTTGGCTCCCTGTATTGTAGCTGTATTTTGACTCCCTTTACTGTAGCTGTATGTTGACTCCCTGTATAAGCTGTATGTTGACTCCTTGTACTGTTGCTGTATATTGACTCCCTGTACTGTAGATGTATGTTGACTCCCTGTACTGTATCTGTATGTTGACTCCCTGAACTGTAGATATATATTGACTCCCTGTACTGTAGCTGTATGTTAACACCCTGTAATGTAGCTGTATGTTGACTCCCTGTACTGTAGCTGTGTGTTGACTCCCTGAACTGTAGCTATATGTTAACACCCTGTACTGTAGCTGTATGTTGACTCCCTGTACTGTAGCTGTATTTTGACTCCCTGTACTGTAGCTCTATGTTGACTCCCTGTACTCTAGCTCTATGTTGACTCCCTTTTCTGTAGCTGTATGTTGACTCCCTGTACTGTAGCTGTATGTTGACTGCCTGTACTGTAGCTGTATGTTGACTCTCCGTACTGTAGCTGTATTTTAACTCCCTGTACTGTAGCTGCATGTTGACTCCCTGTACTGTAGCTGTATGTTGACTCCCTGTACTTTAGCTCTATGTTGACTCCCTTTTCTGTAGCTGTATGTTGACTCCTTGTACTGTAGCTCTATGTTGACTCCCTTTTCTGTAGCTGTATGTTGATTTCCTGTACTGTAGCTGTATGTTAACACCCTGTTGTGTAGCTGTATGTTGACTCCCTGTACTGTAGCTGTGTGTTGACTCCCTGAACTGTAGCTATATGTTAACACCCTGTACTGTAGCTGTATGTTGACTCCCTGTACTTTAGCTCTATGGTGACTCCCTTTTCTGTAGCTGTATGTTGACTCCTTGTACTGTAGCTCTATGTTGACTCCCTTTTCTGTAGCTGTATATTGACTCCCTGTACTGTAGCTGTATGTTGACTCCCTGTTCAATCTTTAAGTTGACTCCATGTACTGTAGCTGTATGTTGAATCCCTGTGCTGTAGCTGTATGTTGGCTCCCTGTAATGTAGCTGTATGTTGACTACCTGTACTGTAGCTGTATGTTGACTCCCTGTGCTGTAGCTGTATATTGACTCCTTCTACTGTAGCTGTATGTTGACTCCCTGTACTGTAGCTCTATTTTGATTCCCTGTACTGTAGCTGTGTGTTGACTCCATGTGCTATCTGTTTGTTGACTCCCTGTACTGTAGCTGTATGTTGACTCTCTCTTCTAGCTGTATGTTGACTCCCTGTACTGTAGATGTATGTTGACTCCCTGTTCAATATTTATGTTGACTCCCTGTTCGGTAGCTGTATGTTGGCTCCCTGTATTGTAGCTGTATGTTGACTCCCTGTACTGTAGCTGTGTGTTGACTCCCTGTACTGTAGCTGTATGTTGACTCCCTGCACTGTAGCTGTATGTTGACTTTCTGTACTGTAGCTGTATGTTGACTCCCTGTACTTTAGCTCTATGTTGACTCCCTTTTCTGTAGCTGTATGTTGACTCCCTATACTTTAGCTATATGTTGACTCCCTGTTCAATCTTTATGTTGACTCCTTGTACTGTAGCTGTATGTTGACTCCCTGTACTGTAGCTGTATGTTGACTCCCTGTACTGTAGCTGTATGTTGAATCCCTGTGCTGTAGCTATATGTTGACTCCCTGTACTGTAGCTGTTTGTTGACTCCCTGTACTGTAGCTGTATGTTGACTCCCTGTACTGTAGCTGTTTGTTGACTCCCTGTAATGTAGCTGTATGTTGACTCCCTGCACTGTAGCTGTATGTTGACTCCCTGTACTGTAGCTGTATGTTGACTCCCTGTATTAGCTGTTTGTTGACTCCCTGTACTGTAGCTGTATGTTGACTCCCTGCACTGTAGCTGTATGTTGACTCCCTGTACTGTAGCTGTATGTTGACTCCCTATACTTTAGCTATATGTTGACTCCCTGTTCAATCTGTATGTTGACTCCCTGTACTGTAGCTGTATGTTGACTCCCTGTACTGTAGCTGTATGTTGACTCCCTGTATTAGCTGTATGTTGACTCCCTGTACTGTAGCTGTATGTTGACTCCCTGCACTGTAGCTGTATGTTGACTCCCTGTACTTTAGCTATATGTTGACTCCCTGTTCAATCGTTATGTTGACTCCCTGTACTGTAGCTGTATGTTGACTCCCTGTACTGTAGCTGTATGTTGACTCCCTGTATTAGCTGTATGTTGACTCCCTGTACTGTAGCTGTATGTTGACTCCCTGTACTGTAGCTATATGTTGACTCCCTGTACTGTAGCTGTATGTTGACTCCCTGTACTGTAGCTGTATGTTGACTCCCTGTACTGTAGCTATATGTTGACTCTCTGTACTAGCTGTTTGTTGACTCCCTGTACTGTAGCTGTATGTTTGCTCCCTGTATTGTAGCTGTTTGTTGACTCCCTGTACTGTAGCTGTATGTTGACTCCCTGTATTAGCTGTTTGTTGACTCCCTGTACTGTAGCTGTATGTTGACTCCCTGTATTAGCTATATGTTGACTCCCTGTTCAATCTTTATGTTGACTCCCTGTACTGTAGCTGTATGTTGACTCCCTGTACTGTAGCTGTATGTTGACTCCCTGTACTAGCTGTATGTTGACTCCCTGTGCTGTAGCTGTATGTTGACTCCCTGTACTGTAGTGATTTGTTGACTCCCTGTACTGTAGCTGTATTATGACTCCCTGTACTGTAGCTGCATGTTGACTCCCTGTACTAGCTGTATGTTGGCTCCCTGTACTGTAGCTGTATGTTGACTCCCTGTACTGTAGCTGTATGTTGACTCCCTGTACTGTAACTGTATGTTGACTCCCTGTACTGTAGCTGTATGTTGACTCCCTGTACTGTAGCTGTATGTTGACTCCCTGTACTGTAGCTGTTTGTTGACTCCCTGTATTGTAGCTGTATGTTGACTCCCTGCACTGTAGCTCTATGTTGACTCTCTGTTCTAGCTGTATGTTGACTCCCTGTACTGTAGCTCTATGTTGACTCTCTGTTCTAGCTGTATGTTGACTCCCTGTACTGTAGCTCTATGTTGACTCTCTGTTCTAGCTGTATGTTGACTCCCTGTACTGTAGCTGTATGTTGACTCCCTGTACTGTAGCTGTATGTTGACTCCCTGTACTGTAGCTGTATGTTGACTCCCTGCACTGTAGCTCTATGTTGACTCTCTGTTCTAGCTGTATGTTGACTCCCTGTACTGTAGCTCTATGTTGACTCTCTGTTCTAGCTGTATGTTGACTCCCTGTACTGTAGCTCTATGTTGACTCTCTGTTCTAGCTGTATGTTGACTCCCTGTACTGTAGCTGTATGTTGACTCCCTGTACCTTGGCTGTATGTTGACTCCCTGCACTGTAGCTGTATGTTGACTCCCTGCACTGTAGCTCTATGTTGACTCTCTGTTCTAGCTGTATGTTGACTCCCTGTACTGTAGCTGTATGTTGACTCCCTGTACCTTGGCTGTATGTTGACTCCCTGCACTGTAGCTGTATGTTGACTCCCTGCACTGTAGCTGTATGTTGACTCCCTGTACTGTAGCTGTATGTTGACTCCCTGTAATGTAGCTGTATGTTGACTCCCTGTACTGTAGCTGTATATTGACTCCCTGTACTGTAGCTGTATATTGACTCCCTGTAATGTAGCTGTATATTGACTCCCTGCACTGTAGCTGTATGTTGACTCCCTGTTCTGTAGCTGTATGTTGACTCCATATGAAGATGATACTATACATTGTGAAGGTGATACTTTACATTGTGAAGGTGATACTATACATTGTGAAGGTGATAATATACATTGTGAAGGTGATACTATCCATTGTGAGGGTGATACTATACATTGTGAAGGTGATACTATACATTGTGAAGGTGATACTATACATTGTGAAGGTGATACTATACATTGTGAAGGTGATACTATACATTGTGAAGGTGATACTATACATTGTGAAGGTGATACTATACATTGTGAAGGTGATACTATACATTGTGAATGTGATACTATACATTGTGAAGGTGATACTATACATTGTGAAGTTGATACTATACATTTTCTTTTTCAATTTCAATTTCAGGTCTTTATTGACATGGGAAACGTATGTTAACATTGCCAAAGCAAGTGAAATAGATAATAAACAAAGTGAAATAAACTATAAATATTAACAGTAAACATTACACTCAGAAGTTCCAAAAGAATAAAGGACATTTCAAATGTCAAATTATGTATATGTACAGTGTTTTAAACATGTGCAAATAGTTAAAGTACAAATGGGGAAAATAAATAACCATAAATATGGGTTGTATTTACAATGGTGTTTGTTTCTCTCTCTCTCTCTCTCGCTCTCTCTCTCGCTCTCTCTCTCTCTCTCTTCTCTCTCTCTCTCTCTCTCCTCTCTCTCTCTCTCTCTCTCTCTCTCTCTCTCTCTCTCTCTCTCTCGCTCTTTCTCTCTCTCTCTCTCTCTCTCTCCTCCTCTCTCTCTCTCTCTCTCTCTCTCTCTCTCTCTCTCTCTCTCTCTCTCTCTCTCTCTCTCTGCTCTCTCGCTCTCTTGCTCTCTGTCTCTCTCTCGCTCTGCTCTGTCTCTCTCTCGATTCAATTCAATTAAATTTGCTTTATTGGTATGATGTAACAATGTACATATTGCCAAAGCTTACTTTCGAGATGTACAATATTCTCTTCTCTCTCTCTCTCTCTCTCTCTCTCTCTCTCTCTCTCTCTCTCTCTCTCTCTCTCTCTCTCTCTCTCTATCTCTCTCTCTCTCTCTCTCTTTCTCTTTCTCTTTCTCTTTCTGTCCTCTGTCTCTGTCTCTGTGCTGAATGAATGGAGTCTCATTAATTTATTAACATACAATAGTCTCTGTGTGTCTGAGGGCTCTTTGTTACATCCTCACAAAAACTCATCAACACACAGCATCTCTCTCTCTCCTTCTCTCTCTCATTCACACACCATCAACACACAGCATCTCTCTCTCTCTTTCTCCCTCTCTCCTTCTCTCTCTCATTCACACACCATCAACACACAGCATCTCTCTCTCTCTCTTTCTCACTCTCTCCTTCTCTTTCTCATTCACACACCATCAACACACAGCATCTCTCTCTCTCTCTTTCTCCCTCTCTCCTTCTCTCTCTCATTCACACACCATGAACACACAGCATCTCTCTCACTCTCTCCTTCTCTTTCTCATTCACACACCATCAACACACAGCATCTCTCTCTCTTTCTCCCTCTCTCCTTCTCTCTCTCATTCACACACCATCAACACACATCATCTCTCTCTCTCTTTCTCCCTCTCTCCTTCTCTCTCTCATTCAGACACCATCAACACACAGCATCTCTCTCTCTTTCTCCTCTCTCCTTCTCTCTCTCATTCAGACACCAGCACACTCACATTCTATATTCTCCTCTCTCTCTCTTTCTGTGTCCCCCCCATCCATTCACTCAGTGGAATGTCTCTTTCTATTGTGGATCCTGCATCGCTGCAGTGGTATGTGGCATGGTATTGTATGTGTGACCTCTTTGCTCTGTAAATATGGTCTGTAAATGTAGCTATATGTTGACTCCCTGTTCTGTAGCTATATGTTGACTCCCTGTTCTGTAGCTGTATGTTGACTCCCTGTTCTGTAGCTGTATGTTGACTCCCTGTTCTGTAGCTATATGTTGCACTCCCTGTACTGTAGCTGTATGTTGACTCCCTGTACTGTAGCTATATGTTGACTCCCTGTACTGTAGCTGTATGTTGACTCCCTGTACTGTAGCTGTATGTTGACTCCCTGTACTGTAGCTATATGTTGACTCCCTGTTCTGTAGCTGTATGTTGACTCCCTGTTCTGTAGCTGTATGTTGACTCCCTGTACTGTAGCTGTATGTTGACTCCCTGTTCTGTAGCTATATGTTGACTCCCTGTACTGTAGCTGTATGTTGACTCCCTATACTGTAGCTGTATGTTGACTCCCTGTTCTGTAGATATATGTTGACTCCCTGTACTGTAGCTATATGTTGACTCCCTGTACTAGATATATGTTGACTCTCTCTCCCCTCAGGTGAGCCCTGAACACAGAACACACTGTACGGTAGTAGCATTGTGCTCCGCCCTGTGGGACTCCGAATCAACAACCTGGAATCTAACCAGGGACTGTAGTGACGCCTCTAGCACTGTGATGCAGTGCCTTAGACCGCTGCGCCACTCGGGAGCCCAATGTACAGTAGTGATGTCATGTCTGGTCTCATCTCAACACACACTGTGATTGTAAACTGTCATGGTCAAAACATATAGATTCAATGGTTGTAAAGATGGGGAGAGGTCTATCCGTAATAAAGAGATTTTTGACACCACTTTCCAAAAAGCAAGTTCAGCAGGCTCTAGTGTCTTATCTTGATTATTGTCCAGTCGTGTGGTCCAGTGCTGCAAGGAAAGACCAGTTAAGCTGCAGCTGGCCCAGAACAGAGCGGCACGTCTTGCTGAACTTGTAATCAGAGGGCTGATGTAAATACTATGCATGCCAGTCTCTCTTGGCTAAGAGTTGAGGAGAGAATAACTGCATCACTTCTTATTTTTATAAGAAACATTAACGCGTTGAAAATCCCAAATTGTTTGCATAGTCAATTTACACACAGCTCTGACACATACACGAATCCCACCAAACCTGCCACCAGGGGTATTTTCACAGTCCCCAAATCCAGAACAAATTCAAGAAAGCGTACAGTATTATATAGAGCCATTGTTGCATGGAACTCCGTTCCCTCTCCTATTGCTCAAATAAACAGCAAACCTGGTTTAAAAAAACAGATAAAGCAACACCTCACGGCACAACGCCTCCCCTATTTGACCTAGATAGTTTGTGTGTATGTATTGATATGTAGGCTACGTGTGCCTTTAAAAATGTTTTATGTAGTTCTGTCCTTGAGCTGTTCTTGTCTATTAATGTTCT
>NW_028158552.1:391288-422197 GCF_964263955.1 Coregonus lavaretus | reverse complement strand
CTGCATCACTTCCAATCCCCCATGTTTTATATATATATATATATATATATATATATACTCCCCTTTATTACTTTTCAACCCCGCCATCCTTTCCCTACTTGGGATAAATTAGTGAACAACAATGCCCAGGCCTCTACTTCCAGCTTATACGTACTACTGTTTGTACTATTGTTTGTACAGATGAACGTGGTACCTTCAGGTGTTTGGAAATTGCTCCCAAGGATGAACCAGACTTGTGAAGGTCTACAATTTTTTTTCTGAGATCTTGGCTGATTATTATGCGTGGGCTTTTAATTGATGGCGACTTTGTGTGAAGTGAATACACTAGGCTAAAGGCTTCAATGCAACCTGTTTAGATAATGAGCTACAGTATTTTATTTTTTTCCCAGTCTGCTGCTGCACATGTGTATTTTGTGGAATTGCATTAGTGCGATATTGGGGGGGGGGAATGTTGTAATTTCCCAGGTCTTGTCATTTGATTTTTTTCGGGATATGTGAAGAGTGTTCCCGGGACAGTCCCGGTGTTAATCCCTACTCGGTGTAACATACTATGGGGACATACAATCACACCTAGCCGGCTCAGAGGGTAGCAGGACAGTCCCGGTGTTAATCCCTACTCGGTGTAACATACTATGGGGACATACAATCACACCTAGCCGGCTCAGAGGGTAGCAGGACAGTCCCGGTGTTAATCCCTACTCGGTGTAACATACTATGGGGACATACAATCACACCTAGCCGGCTCAGAGGGTAGCAGGACAGTCCCGGTGTTAATCCCTACTCGGTGTAACATACTATGGGGACATACAATCACACCTAGCCGGCTCAGAGGGTAGCAGGACAGTCCCGGTGTTAATCCCTACTCGGTGTAACATACTATGGGGACATACAATCACACCTATCCGGCTCAGAGGGTAGCAGGACAGTCCCGGTGTTAATCCCTACTCGGTGTAACATACTATGGGGACATACAATCACACCTAGCCGGCTCAGAGGGTAGCAGGACAGTCCCGGTGTTAATCCCTACTCGGTGTAACATACTATGGGGACATACAATCACACCTAGCCGGCTCAGAGGGTAGCAGGACAGTCCCGGTGTTAATCCCTACTCGGTGTAACATACTATGGGGACATACAATCACACCTATCCGGCTCAGAGGGTAGCAGGACAGTCCCGGTGTTAATCCCTACTCGGTGTAACATACTATGGGGACATACAATCACACCTAGCCGGCTCAGAGGGTAGCAGGACAGTCCCGGTGTTAATCCCTACTCGGTGTAACATACTATGGGGACATACAATCACACCTAGCCGGCTCAGAGGGTAGCAGGACAGTCCCGGTGTTAATCCCTACTCGGTGTAACATACTATGGGGACATACAATCACACCTAGCCGGCTCAGAGGGTAGCAGGACAGTCCCGGTGTTAATCCCTACTCGGTGTAACATACTATGGGGACATACAATCACACCTAGCCGGCTCAGAGGGTAGCAGGACAGTCCCGGTGTTAATCCCTACTCGGTGTAACATACTATGGGGACATACAATCACACCTAGCCGGCTCAGAGGGTAGCAGGACAGTCCCGGTGTTAATCCCTACTCGGTGTAACATACTATGGGGACATACAATCACACCTAGCCGGCTCAGAGGGTAGCAGGACAGTCCCGGTGTTAATCCCTACTCGGTGTAACATACTATGGGGACATACAATCACACCTAGCCGGCTCAGAGGGTAGCAGGACAGTCCCGGTGTTAATCCCTACTCGGTGTAACATACTATGGGGACATACAATCACACCTAGCCGGCTCAGAGGGTAGCAGGACAGTCCCGGTGTTAATCCCTACTCGGTGTAACATACTATGGGGACATACAATCACACCTAGCCGGCTCAGAGGGTAGCAGGACAGTCCCGGTGTTAATCCCTACTCGGTGTAACATACTATGGGGACATACAATCACACCTAGCCGGCTCAGAGGGTAGCAGGACAGTCCCGGTGTTAATCCCTACTCGGTGTAACATACTATGGGGACATACAATCACACCTAGCCGGCTCAGAGGGTAGCAGGACAGTCCCGGTGTTAATCCCTACTCGGTGTAACATACTATGGGGACATACAATCACACCTAGCCGGCTCAGAGGGTAGCAGGACAGTCCCGGTGTTAATCCCTACTCGGTGTAACATACTATGGGGACATACAATCACACCTAGCCGGCTCAGAGGGTAGCAGGACAGTCCCGGTGTTAATCCCTACTCGGTGTAACATACTATGGGGACATACAATCACACCTATCCGGCTCAGAGGGTAGCAGGACAGTCCCGGTGTTAATCCCTACTCGGTGTAACATACTATGGGGACATACAATCACACCTAGCCGGCTCAGAGGGTAGCAGGACAGTCCCGGTGTTAATCCCTACTCGGTGTAACATACTATGGGGACATACAATCACACCTAGCCGGCTCAGAGGGTAGCAGGACAGTCCCGGTGTTAATCCCTACTCGGTGTAACATACTATGGGGACATACAATCACACCTAGCCGGCTCAGAGGGTAGCAGGACAGTCCCGGTGTTAATCCCTACTCGGTGTAACATACTATGGGGACATACAATCACACCTAGCCGGCTCAGAGGGTAGCAGGACAGTCCCGGTGTTAATCCCTACTCGGTGTAACATACTATGGGGACATACAATCACACCTAGCCGGCTCAGAGGGTAGCAGGACAGTCCCGGTGTTAATCCCTACTCGGTGTAACATACTATGGGGACATACAATCACACCTAGCCGGCTCAGAGGGTAGCAGGACAGTCCCGGTGTTAATCCCTACTCGGTGTAACATACTATGGGGACATACAATCACACCTAGCCGGCTCAGAGGGTCGCAGGACAGTCCCGGTGTTAATCCCTACTCGGTGTAACATACTATGGGGACATACAATCACACCTAGCCGGCTCAGAGGGTAGCAGGACAGTCCCGGTGTTAATCCCTACTCGGTGTAACATACTATGGGGACATACAATCACACCTAGCCGGCTCAGAGGGTAGCAGGACAGTCCCGGTGTTAATCCCTACTCGGTGTAACATACTATGGGGACATACAATCACACCTAGCCGGCTCAGAGGGTAGCAGGACAGTCCCGGTGTTAATCCCTACTCGGTGTAACATACTATGGGGACATACAATCACACCTAGCCGGCTCAGAGGGTAGCAGGACAGTCCCGGTGTTAATCCCTACTCGGTGTAACATACTATGGGGACATACAATCACACCTATCCGGCTCAGAGGGTAGCAGGACAGTCCCGGTGTTAATCCCTACTCGGTGTAACATACTATGGGGACATACAATCACACCTAGCCGGCTCAGAGGGTAGCAGGACAGTCCCGGTGTTAATCCCTACTCGGTGTAACATACTATGGGGACATACAATCACACCTAGCCGGCTCAGAGGGTAGCAGGACAGTCCCGGTGTTAATCCCTACTCGGTGTAACATACTATGGGGACATACAATCACACCTATCCGGCTCAGAGGGTAGCAGGACAGTCCCGGTGTTAATCCCTACTCGGTGTAACATACTATGGGGACATACAATCACACCTAGCCGGCTCAGAGGGTAGCAGGACAGTCCCGGTGTTAATCCCTACTCGGTGTAACATACTATGGGGACATACAATCACACCTAGCCGGCTCAGAGGGTAGCAGGACAGTCCCGGTGTTAATCCCTACTCGGTGTAACATACTATGGGGACATACAATCACACCTAGCCGGCTCAGAGGGTAGCAGGACAGTCCCGGTGTTAATCCCTACTCGGTGTAACATACTATGGGGACATACAATCACACCTAGCCGGCTCAGAGGGTAGCAGGACAGTCCCGGTGTTAATCCCTACTCGGTGTAACATACTATGGGGACATACAATCACACCTAGCCGGCTCAGAGGGTAGCAGGACAGTCCCGGTGTTAATCCCTACTCGGTGTAACATACTATGGGGACATACAATCACACCTAGCCGGCTCAGAGGGTAGCAGGACAGTCCCGGTGTTAATCCCTACTCGGTGTAACATACTATGGGGACATACAATCACACCTAGCCGGCTCAGAGGGTAGCAGGACAGTCCCGGTGTTAATCCCTACTCGGTGTAACATACTATGGGGACATACAATCACACCTAGCCGGCTCAGAGGGTCGCAGGACAGTCCCGGTGTTAATCCCTACTCGGTGTAACATACTATGGGGACATACAATCACACCTAGCCGGCTCAGAGGGTAGCAGGACAGTCCCGGTGTTAATCCCTACTCGGTGTAACATACTATGGGGACATACAATCACACCTAGCCGGCTCAGAGGGTAGCAGGACAGTCCCGGTGTTAATCCCTACTCGGTGTAACATACTATGGGGACATACAATCACACCTAGCCGGCTCAGAGGGTAGCAGGACAGTCCCGGTGTTAATCCCTACTCGGTGTAACATACTATGGGGACATACAATCACACCTAGCCGGCTCAGAGGGTAGCAGGACAGTCCCGGTGTTAATCCCTACTCGGTGTAACATACTATGGGGACATACAATCACACCTAGCCGGCTCAGAGGGTCGCAGACTAGGAGGCCCATGGCAGCTCAAGCACACACAGGTTCCACCAGCTTCAAACAGGGCTTACAGAAGACACCTTTTTCCCTAACACTTACCAGAGAAGCCTGAACCGTCAGAGACCCATATAGGGAACCAGAACCTGCTGCAACTTGGCTATGCGCACTGACACGCTGCCACTGCAGCCCAAATCCATAGACCCCACGGTTCCAAGAACAACACTTACCTTGCGAGCCTGAAATGTCAGAACTCATACAAGGAACCGCAAGTCCAAAACAACAGAACACCTGTCGTGACTTGGTAAAGCGCACACGAGCACTGCATAGCATCGACCAGAGTCGATGAACCACGGCAGCCCCATGGCTCAGACCCACAGGGAACTGTGGACATAATGTATATATTTATATTCTTGTTTCTGACATTGCTCATTCTAATATTTCATCATAAAAAATATATATATATCTGGATTATGTGTGTATTGTTTAAAAAATATATTATTTAGGTATTACTGCACTGTTGGAGCTAGAAACACAAGCGTTTCGCTGCACCGGCGATAACATCTGCAAATCTGAGTACGCGACCAATAAACTTTGATTTGATTTTGGTAACCCGTACAAAATGCTGCCATGGCGTACAAAACCTGTACAAAACATCGACCATGGCGGACCAAGTCCATAGGCCCTACCGGTTCCAAAAAGTCTCTCACCGAGACCTGAGCAGCCTGGAATGCCAGAATTCACACAAGGAACCGTAAGTCCAAAACAATAGGGCAGCTGCTGTGAAAATGCACGTTCGTGTGCCGTCTCATTGACAAAACAGCAGCCCAAGGCTCAAACCCACAGGGAAACTGCGGTAACCCGAATAAATGCAACCCTTGTCCTTTGCTTTCATATGCCAGGGAGATAGCCTCCACAATCCAATGAGAAAGACGTTGCTTAGAAGCGCCCTACCCCAAGCTGGATTAGCAAAACAGACAAAAAGCTCCTATACATATATGTGCGTAAAGCACAGGACACAGACCTCCTCCACTGTTCACTGGAACACATAGACCTCCTCCACTGTTCACTGGAACACCTAGACCTCCTCTACTGTTCACTGGAACACCTAGACCTCCTCCACTGTTCACTGGAACACCTAGACCTCCTCCACTGTTCACTGGAACACCTAGACCTCCTCTACTGTTCACTGGAACACCTAGACCTCCTCTACTGTTCACTGGAACACCTAGACCTCCTCCACTGTTCACTGGAACACCTAGACCTCCTCCACTGTTCACTGGAACACCTAGACCTCCTCCACTGTTCACTGGAACACCTAGACCTCCTCTACTGTTCACTGGAACACCTAGACCTCCTCCACTGTTCACTGGAACACCTAGACCTCCTCCACTGTTCACTGGAACACCTAGACCTCCTCCACTGTTCACTGGAACACCTAGACCTCCTCCACTGTTCACTGGAACACCTAGACCTCCTCCACTGTTCACTGGAACACCTAGACCTCCTCTACTGTTCACTGGAACACCTAGACCTCCTCCACTGTTCACTGGAACACCTAGACCTCCTCCACTGTTCACTGGAACAGCTAGACCTCCTCCACTGTTCACTGGAACACCTAGACCTCCTCCACTGTTCACTGGAACACCTAGACCTCCTCCACTGTTCACTGGAACACCTAGACCTCCTCCACTGTTCACTGGAACACCTAGACCTCCTCCACTGTTCACTGGAACACCTAGACCTCCTCCACTGTTCACTGGAACACCTAGACCTCCTCCACTGTTCACTGGAACACCTAGACCTCCTCCACTGTTCACTGAAACACCTAGACCTCCTCCACTGTTCACTGGAACACCTAGACCTCCTCCACTGTTCACTGGAACACCTAGACCTCCTCTACTGTTCACTGGAACACCTAGACCTCCTCCACTGTTCACTGGAACACCTAGACCTCCTCCACTGTTCACTGGAACACCTAGACCTCCTCTACTGTTCACTGGAACACCTAGACCTCCTCTACTGTTCACTGGAACACCTAGACCTCCTCCACTGTTCACTGGAACACCTAGACCTCCTCCACTGTTCACTGGAACACCTAGACCTCCTCTACTGTTCACTGGAACACCTAGACCTCCTCCACTGTTCACTGGAACACCTAGACCTCCTCCACTGTTCACTGGAACACCTAGACCTCCTCTACTGTTCACTGGAACACCTAGACCTCCTCTACTGTTCACTGGAACACCTAGACCTCCTCCACTGTTCACTGGAACACCTAGACCTCCTCCACTGTTCACTGGAACACCTAGACCTCCTCCACTGTTCACTGGAACACCTAGACCTCCTCCACTGTTCACTGGAACACCTAGACCTCCTCTACTGTTCACTGGAACACCTAGACCTCCTCCACTGTTCACTGGAACACCTAGACCTCCTCCACTGTTCACTGGAACACCTAGACCTCCTCTACTGTTCACTGGAACACCTAGACCTCCTCCACTGTTCACTGGAACACCTAGACCTCCTCCACTGTTCACTGGAACACCTAGACCTCCTCCACTGTTCACTGGAACACCTAGACCTCCTCCACTGTTCACTGGAACACCTAGACCTCCTCCACTGTTCACTGGAACACCTAGACCTCCTCCACTGTTCACTGGAACACCTAGACCTCCTCCACTGTTCACTGGAACACCTAGACCTCCTCCACTGTTCACTGGAACACCTAGACCTCCTCCACTGTTCACTGGAACACCTAGACCTCCTCCACTGTTCACTGGAACACCTAGACCTCCTCCACTGTTCACTGGAACACCTAGACCTCCTCTACTGTTCACTGGAACACCTAGACCTCCTCCACTGTTCACTGGAACACCTAGACCTCCTCCACTGTTCACTGGAACACCTAGACCTCCTCCACTGTTCACTGGAACACCTAGACCTCCTCTACTGTTCACTGGAACACCTAGACCTCCTCCACTGTTCACTGGAACACCTAGACCTCCTCCACTGTTCACTGGAACACCTAGACCTCCTCAACTGTTCACTGGAACACCTAGACCTCCTCTACTGTTCACTGGAACACCTAGACCTCCTCCACTGTTCACTGGAACACCTAGACCTCCTCCACTGTTCACTGGAACACCTAGACCTCCTCCACTGTTCACTGGAACACCTAGACCTCCTCCACTGTTCACTGGAACACCTAGACCTCCTCTACTGTTCACTGGAACACCTAGACCTCCTCCACTGTTCACTGGAACACCTAGACCTCCTCCACTGTTCACTGGAACACCTAGACCTCCTCTACTGTTCACTGGAACACCTAGACCTCCTCCACTGTTCACTGGAACACCTAGACCTCCTCCACTGTTCACTGGAACACCTAGACCTCCTCTACTGTTCACTGGAACACCTAGACCTCCTCCACTGTTCACTGGAACACCTAGACCTCCTCCACTGTTCACTGGAACAGCTAGACCTCCTCCACTGTTCACTGGAACACCTAGACCTCCTCCACTGTTCACTGGAACACCTAGACCTCCTCCACTGTTCACTGGAACACCTAGACCTCCTCCACTGTTCACTGGAACACCTAGACCTCCTCCACTGTTCACTGGAACACCTAGACCTCCTCCACTGTTCACTGGAACACCTAGACCTCCTCCACTGTTCACTGGAACACCTAGACCTCCTCCACTGTTCACTGGAACACCTAGACCTCCTCCACTGTTCACTGGAACACCTAGACCTCCTCCACTGTTCACTGGAACACCTAGACCTCCTCCACTGTTCACTGGAACACCTAGACCTCCTCCACTGTTCACTGGAACACCTAGACCTCCTCTACTGTTCACTGGAACACCTAGACCTCCTCTACTGTTCACTGGAACACCTAGACCTCCTCCACTGTTCACTGGAACACCTAGACCTCCTCCACTGTTCACTGGAACACCTAGACCTCCTCCACTGTTCACTGGAACACCTAGACCTCCTCTACTGTTCACTGGAACACCTAGACCTCCTCCACTGTTCACTGGAACACCTAGACCTCCTCCACTGTTCACTGGAACACCTAGACCTCCTCCACTGTTCACTGGAACACCTAGACCTCCTCTACTGTTCACTGGAACACCTAGACCTCCTCCACTGTTCACTGGAACACCTAGACCTCCTCCACTGTTCACTGGAACACCTAGACCTCCCCCACTGTTCACTGGAACACCTAGACCTCCTCCACTGTTCACTGGAACACCTAGACCTCCTCCACTGTTCACTGGAACACCTAGACCTCCTCCACTGTTCACTGGAACACCTAGACCTCCTCCACTGTTCACTGGAACACCTAGACCTCCTCCACTGTTCACTGGAACACCTAGACCTCCTCCACTGTTCACTGGAACACCTAGACCTCCTCTACTGTTCACTGGAACACCTAGACCTCCTCCACTGTTCACTGGAACACCTAGACCTCCTCCACTGTTCACTGGAACACCTAGACCTCCTCCACTGTTCACTGGAACACCTAGACCTCCTCCACTGTTCACTGGAACACCTAGACCTCCTCCTGGAAGCAAACGTAGGAGGTGAGAAAGGGAACAGCTCGAATGCCAGGAGCATGTAAGACCTTAAAGCCAGGAGCATGTAAGACCGTAAAGCCAGGAGAGAGCATGTAAGACCTTAAAGCCAGGAGCATGTAAGACCGTAAAGCCAGGAGCATGTAAGACCATAAAGCCAGGAGCATGTAAGACCGTAAAGTCAGGAGCATGTAAGACCTTAAAGCCAGGAGCATGTAAGACCATAAAGCCAGGAGCATGTAAGACCGTAAACCCAGGAGCATGTAAGACCTTAAAGCCAGGAGCATGTAAGACCTTAAAGCCAGGAGCATGTAAGACCATAAGCCAGGAGCATGTAAGACCTTAAAGCAAGGAGCATGTAAGACCATAAGCCAGGAGCATGTAAGACCATAAGCCAGGAGCATGTAAGACCTTAAAGCCAGGAGCATGTAAGACCATAAGCCAGGAGCATGTAAGACCGTAAAGCCAGGAGCATGTAAGACCATAAGCCAGGAGCATGTAAGACCTTAAAGCCAGGAGCATGTAAGACCATAAGCCAGGAGCATGTCAGACAGAAGCCAGGAGCATGTAAGACCGTAAACCCAGGAGCATGTAAGACCTTAAAGCCAGGAGCATGTAAGACCTTAAAGCCAGGAGCATGTAAGACCGTAAACCCAGGAGCATGTAAGACCGTAAAGCCAGGAGCATGTAAGACCGTAAAGCCAGGAGCATGTAAGACCGTAAAGCCAGGAGCATGTAAGACAGAAGCATTACCTTGGGAGCAAAAGCCGCATTAGGACATAACATCACTTTGGAGTCGCCAGGCGCGAACTCCAAACAGGAAGGGTGGACTGATAGCACGTGGAGATCCCCAATGCGCTTGGTCGTCGCCAAGGCCATGAGCAGGGCAGTCTTTGTAGGAAAGGGTCTTCAGGTCCACAGACTCCAATGGTTCAAACGGAGGCTCACACAGTGCCCCCAGGACCAAAGCCAGGTTCCAGGTTGGTGCCATACGGTTAGACACTGGTCTGAGCCATATGTTCAGACACTGGTCTGAGCCATACGTTTAGACACTGGTCTGAACCATACGTTTAGACACTGGTCTGAACCATACGTTTAGACACTGGTCTGAGCCATACGTTTAGACACTGGTCTGAGCCGACGCACGCCTTTCAGGAACCGCACCACCAGAGGAAGATACCCCGGGGTAGAGACGTCAATCCCTACATGACACACCGAGATGGCTGCCATATAAACCTTCCATGTGGAAAAAGAAAGGCCCTGCAATAACACAATAAATGTCCACCAAAGAGCTCTGAAAAATAATAATCTCCTTTAACCTGACACCTACCCTCGAATGTGCTCCACTTATATGTATAAAACCCTCACGTAGAGGGTGCACACGCCGACGGTACAGTCGTAATCACGTTCGAGGGTAAACCCCTAGCCATCAAATTTAACCTTTCAGGGGCCAAACCCACTATCCCATATCTGCGGTCGTGGGTCCCAAATTCTCCCAATTTGGCACAATAGATCCCAAAGACATTGAACCCCCCATGGGTCCCCGCTGAACAGGTGGATGATCTCCAGGAACCAGGATTATCTGGGCCAATGGGGAGCCACCAAAATCAACAACAGACCCTCCTGACGGACTCTCTCCACGGTGGCCGGAATCAGGTCCAACGGAGGAACGCGTAGAGCAGGGTTCAAGGCCACTGCTATACCAAAGCATCCGTTCCCAACAGAGCGCCCAGATCCCTCATTGAGAAGAACAGACGACAATGCGCGTTTTCTCACGATGTGTTATATCTACGTCGGTCCTGCCGAACCGGTCCCATATCTGGGCCACCACCGAGGGGTGCAGTTTCCACTCTGTAGAGATAAGACCCCCCCGGAAGGTTGATCCGCACCCACGTTCAGAGATCTGGGAAGATACATTGCCCTGAGCGACAAGAAATGTGCACTACTCCATATGAGCAGATAACGGGCCAGGTTTTAGGAGACAGAGAGACCATCCCTGCCTGTTCATGTAGCCACCACCGTCCTGTTGTCGGCAATCACCAAGCGCTAAAACAGACGCATCAACGGAAGTCCCAGAGGCACCTCAGCTATCATAGAGGCCATCAGACCCAATAACAGCACAAGAGAAAAGGCACCAAGTGCTCCAGCGGAAACTGTGCCAGACAGAGACAGAATTCGACCCTCCTCTGTTGGGACAAAAACGCATGATTCAGAACCAAGTCCAAATCGAGACCCAGAAACTGAATACACTGAGCTGGAGTCAAACAAGTTTTCTTGTGATTCACTATGAACCCCATAGATTCACTATGAACCCCAGAAACGGAATATGGGAAACCAGCGTAGCAATGTGTAGCTCTACCTGTTCCCTGGACTCCGCTATGACCAGCCAATCGTCCAGATAGGCAAATACTCGGATCCCCTAGCAACACATCATGTATAGCACATGAAAATATGCGTCCTTCAGATCTATGGACGTGAACCAATCACTGGGACGCACTGACTGCAATATCCGGCAAAGCGTTCCATCGCTCTTGGGAACTAAAATGTACCAGCTGTATTTCAGACACGGGGACCACCCGAACAGCCTGCATTTGAAGGAGAGAGGAAATCACCTCTCTCAAGATAGACGCTAGGACCTTGGGGACCATTGATGTAATGACGCCACGAAAAGTAGGAGGACACACAGCAAACTGCAGACCGTACCACCTCGTCACCGTCCTCATCCCCCATGGTGAAACTGCACATGCCCGCTACTGGACGGACGCTGCCAGTCTCCCTACATTATCTCCTGAAGGGGCAGAGTGCCACCCTGAGGACTGGATACGTTATCTCCTGAAGGGGCAGAGCGCCACCCTGAGGACTGGATACGTTATCTCCTTAAGGAGCAGAGCGCCGCCCTGAGGACTGGATACGTTATCTCCTGAAGGGGCAGAGCGCCGCCCTGAGGACTGGATACGTTATCTCCTGAAGGGGCAGAGCGCCGCCCTGAGGACAGGATACGTTATCTCCTGAAGGGGCAGAGCGCCGCCCTGAGGACTGGATCCGTTATCTCCTGAAGGGGCAGAGCGCCGCCCTGAGGACTGGATACGTTATCTCCTGAAGGGGCAGAGGGCCGCCCTGAGGACTGGATACGTTATCTCCTGAAGGGTCAGAGCGCCGCCCTGAGGACTGGGTACGTTATCTCCTGAAGCGCAGAGCGCCGCCCTGAGGACTGGATACGTTATCTCCTGAAGGGGCAGAGCGCCGCCCTGAGGACTGGATACGTTATCTCCTGAAGGGGCAGAGCGCCGCCCTGAGGACTGGATACGTTATCTCCTGAAGGGGCAGAGCGCCGCCCTGAGGACTGGATACGTTATCTCCTGAAGGGGCAGAGCGCCGCCCTGAGGACTGGATACGTTATCTCCTGAAGGGGCAAAGCGCCGCCCTGAGGACTGGATACGTTATCTCCTGAAGGGGCAGAGCGCAGCCCTGGGGACTGGATACGTTATCTCCTGAAGGGGCAGAGCGCCACCCTGAGGACTGGATACGTTATCTCCTGAAGGGGCAGAGCGCCGCCCTGAGGACTGGATACGTTATCTCCTGAAGGGGCAGAGCGCCGCCCTGAGGACTGGATCCGTTATCTCCTGAAGGGGCAGAGCGCCGCTCTGAGGACTGGATCCGTTATCTCCTGAAGGGGCAGAGCGCCGCCCTGAGGACTGGATACGTTATCTCCTGAAGGGGCAGAGCGCCGCCCTGAGGACTGGATACGTTATCTCCTGAAGGGGCAGAGCGCAGCCCTGAGGACTGGATACCACTCAGAACAGGCTTCGCCATGGTCGACCAAAGAAGTTGAGTGCACGTGCTCAGCGTCATATCCAGAGGTTGTCTTTGGGAAATAGACGTATGAGTGCTGCCAGCATTGCTGCAGAGGTTGAAGGGGTGGGGGGTCAACCTGTCAGTGCTCAGACCATACGCCGCACACTGCATCAAATTGGTCTGCATGGCTGTCGTCCCAGAAGGAAGCCTCTTCTAAAGATGATGCACAAGAAAGCCTGCAAACAGTTTGCTGAAGACAAGCAGACTAAAGATATGGATTACTGGAACCATGTGCTGTGGTCTGGTGAGACCAAGATAAACGTATGTGGTTCAGATGGTGTCAAGCACAACACCCTGCTACAACTCAACTCTCCGTGGTGTGAAAGAGGTATGGGACTGTAGGTGTGAGTAAGGATGACAAAAGGCAGAGAATACCGTTAACAGGGAATTTATTCCTTCGCACGGTAAGTTTGGGGGAAAAGGGGCTGGACGGAACCAAAGCAAAGAAAGTAAATATCAAAGCCCCCCCTCTCCTACCTTACCTGCCTACCCACTACTTACTGAACTAGCACCACCTGGTGCACTAACCAAAATACAGGGGATGGTCCGCCCAGGTCTTCCCTAGTGTGCATAGACAGTTAACTTCTACGGGTAATGTAGAATGTTATGTATGTAATGTAGAATGGGAAATGTAGTTTGTTCCCGCGGGCCTCTTGCCTAAGCACTCCCTAGGTGCCTTCCCCTTTCCCCCTTGGGAACAAAATAAATAAAAACTGGTTCACAACAAAACCTGAGAAAAACTAACTCAGGACATTAAAGAAACTCTCTGAGCCACAAACTAACACAAAACATTACAATTGGTTCTCACAGCAACAACTTCACAGTACATACCAAACTCTTAGCATCCAACCAACATGCTGTAACTCTCAGCCATTCTGGTTCCCCCCCCCCCCCTCTGAGCAACTGGGGCTTATATAGCTTCAGAAGGAGTTGGTAATTGGAGACAGCTGGGTCCTGACGAGGGCGTGGGGTCAGCTGTCCAATCATCAATGTCCATCCAATCAATCAGCTGCTTGTTGGGGAATTTCAGGAACCCATTTCCTGAAATACCTACATGAAAATACACAAACCACAACACAGAAACTGGGGAACCTAACAGATGGTGTCAAGCGTGTGTGGCGGCAACCAGGTGAGGAGTACAAAGACAAGTGTGTCTTGCCTACAGTCAAGCATGGTGGTGGGAGTGTCATGGTCTGGGGCTGCATGAGTGCTGCCGGCACTGGGGAGCTACAGTTCATTGAGGGAACCATGAATGCCAACATGTACTGTGACATACTGAAGCAGGGCATGATCCCCTCCCTTCGGAGACTGGGCCGCAGGGCAGTATTCCAACATGATAACGATCCCAAACACACCTCCAAGACGACCACTGCTTTGCTAAAGAAGCTGAGGGTAAAGGTGATGGACTGGCCAAGCATGTCTCCAGACCTAAACCCTATGAGCATCTGTGGGGCATCCTCAAACGGAAGGTGGAGGAGTGCAAGGTCTCTAACATCCACCAGCTCCGTGATGTCGTCATGGAGGAGTGGAAGAGGACTCCAGTGGCAACCTGTGAAGCTCTGGTGAACTCCATGCCCAAGAGGGTTAAGGCAGTGCTGGAAAATGATGGTGGCCACACAAAATATTGACACTTTGGGCCCAATTTGGACATTTTCACTTAGGGGTGTACTCACTTTTGTTGCCAGCGGTTTAGACATTAATGGCTGTGTGTTGAGTTATTTTGAGGGGACAGCAAATTTACACTGTTATACAAGCTGTACACTCACTACTTTACATTGTAGCAAAGTGTCGTTTCTTCAGTGTTGTCACATGAAAAGATACACTCAAATATTTACAAAAATGTGAGGAGTGTACTCACTTTTGTGAGATACTGTATATATATTAAAAAAAACTGGTAGGAATATAATAACCAGATGCTTAGTGAGAAGAGTGAAAATCTATTTATTTATCTTTAAATTGTAAAATAGTTAGAAATACGGATCTATTTCTATTCTCTGTTATTTCATTTTCATGATCATTGCAGAATAAATTCTCACCTTTTCTGACTGGGATGGTTTCATACTGGTGAAATAGCCAATAGGCCCACAACATAGGGTAGGTTATCATTCATCCCATCTCTCGTTTAATTGGACCCATTTCACAGTAGTAAATTACAGAAGTCCCGAGAGAACTTACGAATAAAACGATAATTCCCTTGTTATGTCGAGAACTTATTTTTCTCACGATCACAACATAACAAAAGTTGTTTTGTCAAGATCACAAGATAATTTTTCTCATGATCGTGACATAACAAAAGTTGTTTTGTCGTGATCATGAGATAAACTCTATCAATAGGAGTGGACATATTGATGATATATTGACAGTATGGCTGAGGCGGCAGAGCTCATGGTGGATCAGTGCACATATAGTGTAGGTTGTAATCTGGCTTTTCTACATTGAAAATAAAATGAGAGCTTAACTGTTCATATAACATGATGAAATGGAGACCACTTTCATTAAGCAATCATCCGCAGCTGCTAAGATGACGTATGGGTGGTCCCGGGGATCGAACCCACTACCCTGGCGTTACAAGTGCCGTGCTCTACAGAGGACCACAATCTTATGCTTTCTGTCCATTCTCTGAAGGAATGTGGATTGTCCTACAGTAAATTCTCTGAAGGATGAGGAAGGGATCCAGCAGGTTGCCCTAGAGGAAAATGGCCCTGGAAATCTGGTGGAAATGGCCTGCAGGAATCTTACCCACAGGATATCCCACAGGATTTGGGGGGCATTTTGCTGCAGGATTCCTTCAGGAATTTGTCCTACAGGAAAGTGGCACCAGGATTTTTCATGCAGGATTTCTGTAGGACTTTTTTTTTTGTAAGGTGTTAGAAATTGCGTAATTCAAATCTGGTATTGGAATAAGAATCAAGAGATCTTCAATCCAAGCTAAATTTATTATATGCAAAATGTATGTATGATAAGTATGAAGGTTCGTATATACGGGTCCACTGAAATACCACGCAGGGCACTCAGAGAACTAATCCATTGTTACAGGTTCTTCTTCAAATACTCTGACAGAGATATTTCCCACTCCCTGCTGGCCAATCAGAGTAGAGACTGAGCGTGGTTTAGACTTACTCAGCCAATCCGTTGGCGCACGGGCTAGTCCCAAACCCTTGGCGCATCCCTGTTGCCAGGCATACGTTTTTATCATAACAACCTGTGGAGTTAGCACCCAAAAGACACCATTCCACTGTACTGTACTGTGAGTACCTAGTTCAAGGACGGTTCACAGACAACGGTTCACAGACAACAGAGAGGCAGTGTTCGTATCTGTAAGAAATACAAGTTCTTATCTCATCCTACCACCTAACGTTCCTCACATGAATCACAGCCTGTTATGTGAAACAATTTATATCAGTATAGTACAAACCTATGCTTATCATTAATGCATTCCTTCTAAACTATTCATCACATACAGATCCAATTATGAGAAAATAGAACCCTACAAATGGTATTGTACTTAATAGGGTAAAAACTTCTGAATTAGTCCAAAAACATGCTGCGAAGGATTTATTTCGATTGACCAGAAATCACTCAAATGGATTTGCCCTGCCTAATCATGGCCCTGGTGAGTGACATGATGCTTGACAGGCATTTGTAGTTTTGTATGATAGCCACATTAGCAGCTAATTCACTTTTCATTTTGGGGGGGGATAAATACAGGTGAATATATTGATAAATGTCACCTTGTCTGGGAGTGATTTACACGGTTATCAAAACGTCACGCCAGGGTAAGCCCACACGAAACACAGCCCTTATTTGAAAAGTTTCTAAAATCACCTATGGGGGAAAATGAATGGTGGAAAAAAGATTGAAACAATTTCCGTGTTTGACCGCTACCAAGATAGACCACAGCCTGTCGTTTCCAATGGGAAGAGATGAGTCATAGTGGGCAGAACAAGCAAGGAGGTGGGCAGAGCCAAGCACGGGATAGCGAGACCCTATTGGCCCGTTCTAGTGGACATCTGCATAATTCTGTTAGGGAACGCCTACTCTGTGAAACGCTTGTGTTCAATAACTCAATTCGCCTTCGCCTTTTTAAAACTTTGGCAAAAGTCTACACAACTTAGTCCACTCTGTTCATAACATATTCTAGTTTTGGGAACAGAAAACTGTATTGAGATCAAATGTTTCATTGATGGGAACATTTGCAGAACGTAAGCTACAATCCACCTCCTTCCATCTTCTCCCACTGCCGGCCTCTGGGCTTCCTCTCACTACCATATTTGGTAGTGAGTGGAAAACACAAAGCGGATGCTTCATATTTATACATCTAGTGAAATATCTGTCTCATTGTTCTATCTGTGGTGGTCCTCTATTGGTCCATGTTACAGAGGACGGTTCACAATGAGGGGATTCGATTAATCTGGCCCGTACGCCAGGGTAGGCGTGTTTTGCACAGGGTGAAAATTGATTGCATTCGTTTTGCAACCGGGCTGCCTCCGGGTGTGTTCTAGGCGGCGAAGTCCGCTCAAAACAAAGTGGGCACTGCTTATCTAAAAAGCCCTTATGCTACTGGTTGAGAGAAGTTGTCATTGTTTTGGGGCAGAACTATGTGAGATTTTTATGTGTTGTTGTTTATGTGTTGTTGTTGTGCGTCTTGGTCAGTTTAGCTCAGAAAATGCCGCCCTCGTCTGCCGCGGCCCGGCCGTGCGTTCCAGCCGTTCCCTTGATTGGCAGACAGCAGGAGGACGGATTGGCAGACAGCAGGAGGACTGGAATGCTGGACGCCGCGAAACCCAGAAAAAAAAAAACTGATAAACGTGTCCTTATCACCACACGACAGAACATCAGAACAAATGCGCATAACTCTCCACGCGGTCGCTACAATATATTTTCAAGAAAATGTATGTTTTTGGATGATGCACAATGCTTCCTTGTTGACAACATGACCGAGCGGCGCAGATTACTGTTGGATTTGAACCTTCTAGCGGTGTCTCATCTTCCATGTCCAGCACCGACCAGCAAGCCTCCTTTCCGATGCGCGATTGAAGTGAATTCGGGAAAACTGAAAGTATGCGTCTTAGAAATAGTTTCACATACTTTATAATGTCCGAACTCAGATTCAAAAAGGTTTCATAAAAATAACATGGTCACGGTGGTAGAACGTTAATTTTGAATGGCATTTTTAATTTTCTGCATTCATTATAAATCCCATCAGTAGCTAGCTGAATAAACAACACTCCATGGTGATGAAAGTTTCCGTAACCTGATTTCAGATGTGTCCATTTAAAAACAGGATTATTAGAGAAATCGTTTTTACAAGCATGTAAACTAACAATTTGACTATCCACAACAATCGTATTATATAAACCGTACAGTATGTACTTTATATTTTAAATGTACACAAGGATGAACAATTACACATAAGCAGAGGTGGTGGTGAATTCAACCAGTGTCCGAGTTTAGCAAAGCCTGGCTCTTTCTCATTACCACGGGGCAGCGCACAATTGGCCCAGCGTCATCCAGGGTAGGGGAGGGAATGGCCGGCAGGGATGTAGCTCAGTTGGTAGAGCATGGCGTTTGCAACGCCAGGGTTGTGGGTTCGATTCCCACGGGGGGCCAGTATGAAAAAAATAAAAGAAATAATGTATGCACTCACTAACTGTAAATCGCTCTGGATAAGAGCGTCTGGTAAAATGTAAAAATGTAAACATTCACACAAAATAAGTCACACCTCAAGAAGTGGTAAAAAAGATTCACTAAAAAGTTTTATTTTCCATAGTAATATTCACAAACCGTTTGTTAGATCAGATAGAACGAAGCCAAATCTCCATCAGCTTGCCGTTGCTTCCATAGAAATAGAATCTATTCTAGGTTCTATTTCTATGGTTGGTTCTTAATTCAACCTCCTCTGACCTCCTTGCCTGACAACGCAACTTGGGCATTATAACCATAACAACGATATCAAGAAGTCTTCTGCATTATAATCAATGAGGAAAACAGAAGCGAGAAACAAGACAGAGCAGGGAGACGTTTCCGTTTTTTTTTTATATCTAGACAAAAAGCAACCGAGATGTCAAACATGTAAAAACATTTTTGTTACAGATAATTATATAAAAATCTTTTTTTTTTTAATGTTTTACTTTACTTCTTGCTACGTGAAGGAAGGAACTTATTTACAACTGAGCCCAAACTCTGGCAGCGCCAATCAATCATTCTTCATGCCATCATATCCAGCATTTCCCACCACTAGGTAACAAAAAAACCGCTCCGTTCAAAAAGACGTGGAAAACATCAGTCACGTTACACACACTTGCAAACCTAAACACATGTACATCAAAGAATAATACACCAAAAACAAAATGTCAATGGTTATCAATATGAAAACTTTCTCCACAATTTGAGAGCAAAACATTTCTGAGAATAAACTGGGATTTATCTAAAAAACAAGCCTTGGGAAAATAAAAAAAGATCCTTTTGAATTCCATAGACTCCAACAAATTCATTCTACTATGGACAATCAACAGGTTGAGGAGGGAGAAAGGTGAAAATAAGCTTTTTTTTCTTCTTCATTAAATCAATTCCTTTAATAAAAAAATTAATGAAAGTAAACAAAAACAAAATAATCCACTCCTCTTTTTCTGTCAAATCTTATGTTCTGCAGCAGAACAAGTACAAAAAAGTCCTTGTTATGTAACGGCTTCTTAGACAACCAATTCTGAAACTGTCGAATAGGGTTATAAATTTAAAAAAACTCTCCTAAAACATACATGAACCACTGTTATTTTTTTCTTTACTTTAATGAAATGAAGCTATTACTTCACTCGTCTCCCTCTGACATAGGTACACATTAACACACAGTGATGTCACAAAGCAAGATGACAGCCAGGACAGATAAGAGTATTGATTGGTTGATGATGATGATTCCCCTGGAATGGAGAACACTGTCCTCCCCCCAATGTCCTGCTGTCTGTTTTCCATTTGGTGTATTTATTAAATCTCCATGGTGACGTGATGATGTCATCTCCTTGTGTTCCAACTGTCTCCTATAGCAACCGCCTGATTATTCTGAATGCAACCTACCGATGCCCACACCCTCCAATGACATATAATGAGATACACTGGATTTCTCTGCAGAATATATTATGAGCAGTTATTTGTGTTGTCTATTGCTTGTGTAGATAAACAGGAGACAGGAAACGCATGAAACAGACTAGAGAACTAACTAGAAACTACAGTTAAACCAGACTGAACAGTTTTTGTATTTTGATTCCACAGAAAATCATATATCATAGGAAAATAAAAAAAGGTAATGGATGTTTCTTTCAACTGTTTTAACAAGTAAATATCAATAATAATACAATAACAAATACAGAAGATTGAACTAAGGCGTCCGTGGCAGCACAACGTCCAGGGATCTGGTGTTTCTCAGCTTCTCATCTTGATCTATTTTGCAGCCATTTTGTGAATGATGGGTGGTTGGGGGCGGGTCTATGTTCAGGATGGGGGCGGGTCTATGTTCAGGGTGGGGGCGGGTCTAGGTTCAGGATGGGGGCGGGTCTAGGTTCAGGATGGGGGCTGGGTCTAGGTTCAGGATGGGGGCAGGTCTAGGTTCAGGATGGGGGCGGGTCTAGGTTTAGGATGGGGGCGGGTCTAGGTTCAGGATGGGGTACTGTAGATAGTTGGTGGGGTTTGAGGCTAGTAGAGGTTGAGCCTGGGGTCTTGGTTGAGCCTGGGGTCTTGGTTGAGCCTGGGGTCTTGGTTGAGCCTGGGGTCTTGGTTGAGCCTGGGGTCTAGTATTCAGTAGGAAGGTGTTGTATTCAGTTCAGTCAGTCATCATGGACAACAAGGGGAGAGGAAGGAAACCCCTTACTGGTCTGATCTGGCCTTCTTTGGACCAGCAGCTTTCCTAAAGGAGGAGAGAAAACATGATTCAACAGATGAACATCGATGGGGCTGCAGAGTTAGGACAGAGTTAGGACAGAGTTAGGACAGAGTTAGGACAGAGTTAGAGACAGAGTTAGAGACAGAGTTAGAGACAGAGTTAGAGACAGAGTTAGAGACAGAGTTAGGACAGAGTTAGGACAGAGTTAGGACAGAGTTAGGACAGAGTTAGGACAGAGTTAGGACAGAGAGTTAAATTGAAAGTAAAGAGCCAAGTTAAGAGTTATGGAAGAGGGGTGACAGGCTTGGCCACAAACGACTACTGAATAACTTTTTTCAAAACACCTTTGCATTTCCAAATAAATACATTAATTCATAGTATTTTTAGGAATGTACAGTTAAATAACAGCTTATTTAATCATTTTGTGGATTACTAAAGAGAGAGGAGGATGAATCCTAGTACTCACATGTCAGGTGAGGAGCCTGGTCTCTTGGCAGACGGTTTAGCTGCAAGGCCATCTTTACTCATCTCTACAGGGAGAGGGGAAACAGATAGGATTGCACTGAACAAAAATAGAAATGCAACATGCAACAAATTTCAAACATTTTACTGAGTTACAGTTCATATAAGGAAATCAGTCAATTGAAATAAATTATTTAAGCCCTAATCTATGGATTTCACATGATTGGGAATACAGATATGCATCTGTTGGTCACAGATAAAAAAGTAGGGGCGTGATCAGAAAACCAGTCAGTATCTGGTGTGACCATTTGCCTCATGCAGCGCGACACATCTCCTTCGCATATAGTTGATCTGGCTGTTGATTGTGGCCTGTGGAATGTTGTCCCACTCGTCTTCAATGGCTGTGCGAAGTTGCTGGATATTGGCAGGAACTGGAACACGCTGTTGTACACGTCGATCCAGAGCATCCCAAACATGCTCAATGGGTGACATGTCTGGTGAGTATGCAGGACATGGAAGAACTGGGACATTTTTACCTTCCAGGAATTGTGTACAGATCCTTGCAACATGGGGCCGTGCATTATCATGCTGAAACATGAGGTGATGGCGGCGGATGAATGGCACGACAATGGACCTCAGGATCTCATCACGGTATCTCTGTGCATTCAAATCACCATCGATAAAATGCAATTGTGTTCGTTGTCCCTAGCTTATGCCTGCCCATACCATAACCCCACCGCCACCATGGGGCACTCTGTTCACAACGTTGACATCAGCAAACCGCTCACCCACACGACGCCATACACGCTTTCTGCCATCTGTCCGGTACAGTAGAAACCGGGATTCATCCGTGCCAGTGGCCATCGAAGGTGAGCATGTGCCCACTGAAGTCAGTTACGACGCCGAACTGCACTCAGGTCAAGACCCTGAGGAGGACGATGAGCACACAGATCAACATCCTTGAGGCGGTTTCTGACAGTTTGTGCAGAAATTTTTTGGTTGTGCAAACCCACAGTTTCATCAGTTGTCCGGGTGGCTGGTCTCAGACGATCCCGCAGGTGAAGAAGCCGGATGTGGAGGTCCTGGGCTGGCATGGTTACACGTGGTCTGCAGTTGTGAGGCCAGTTGGACGTACTGCCAAATTCTCTAAAATGACATTGGAGGCGGCTTATGGTAGAGAAATTAACATTCAATTCTCCAGCAACAGCTCTGGTGGACATTCCTGCAGTCAGCATGCCAATTGCACGCTCCCTCAACTTCAGACATCTGTGGCATTGTGTTGTGTGACAAAACTGCACATTTTAGAGTGGCCTTGTTGTCCCCTACACAAGGTGCACCTGTGTAATGATCATGCTGTTTAATCAGCTTCTTGATATGCCACATCTGTCAGGTGGATGGATTATCTTGGCAAAAGAGAAAATGCTCACTAACTGTCATGTGAATTTCTATCTCTAATTCAACCTAAGCTTGAATCATTACCAGAGGTTGTAAGGCTCTGGTTTTAATCATCAATGATTCAAGGTCCACAACCAACAAGTATTATCTGTATATTTATTCATGGTGAGCTCTGGCGCCGAAGACACAAACATACGATTTTATACCTCCTGGACTTGACTCCTCCCACCTTTAGGTGGCTTTTCTAAACAGTTTCCGCCTTCCCCTTTAACTTTGAATGTTTAGTACCGCCCCCTCTGGTAGTGGTTTGACACTACATGATAATTTTAACATTTATACTGTATTTGGGGTGAAATCCTTTAGTCATTATTCTTAAAATCCAAATTAATCTAACACTAACAGGGATGTAAACAAATTGGCACAACATTTGAGAGAAATAAACGTTTTGTGCGTATGGAACATTTCTGTGATCTTTTATTTCAGCTCATGAAACATGGAACCAACACTTTACATGTTGCGTTTATATTTTTGTTCAGCGTAATATTGACTACTGCCACTTAGTGAATCAAGCTTAACATAACGTTCCATACCTTGGAGCCACCTGACCTGGGTGGCAGGGCCGTAACCCTTCTCGTTGCGGGCTGCGATGCGGAAGATGATGGCAGGCTTGGTGGTGTAGTCTATGTGTGCGTTGGAGAGGCTGGACGACTGCACCAGGCAGGAGGGGTTTGGCCCACAGAACACCCGCATGAAGGCCAGCTGGGCTGGGGTGGTGGTGGTGGTGGGCTTGGCCTGTTCTCCGCTCTGGGTGCTCTGGATGGCCAGGTACACGGAGTACTCAATGATCTTACCAGACGTTACCGACGGAGGCTCCCAGGTCAGGTGGGCTCCGTCTGGGCTCTGAGTGGGGAGGAGGGAGAGGAAGAGAGCGGGGAAGAAAGCGTGATCTGAGCTATAAACACGAATTCATAGAAACATGGTGAAACAAAACATGTGTGATAAATAAACGTTCCCTGGGTAAAATATGTTTTAGAATTTGTCCTTAACTGACTTGCCTGGTTAAATACTAAAAATGTAATAAAATAAAAAATGTTAACCTTGCTGATCTTGATAGCACAGGGAGCTCCGGGGAAGCCTGGTAGACAGGTCTTGAAGGCCGAGACCTCTGAGAAGTTCCCCCGGCCACAGGCGTTGATCCCGGCCACTCTGAACTTATAGGCCGTCCCTGGCTGGAGGTCCATCTTCCTCATCTGACTGTAGTCTGGGATCGCCCCAGAGTCATCCTACAACACACAACAAATACGTTTTTTTAAAACTTGATAATCGACTTATTGTAAAGCATCTTTGGTGTTTTGGGATCTTAGTAGGGCTGTGGCGGACATTAAACACATCATACACGCCTTTGGAACATCTACATTTAAAAAAGTCGAATAAAATCAATATCACAATAAATCCATAATTTATTTTAGTCAGGTCTTAAAGAAACATGATATGGAGAAAATGCCTACTGTATGTTATCTGGCTATGCTCCATGCCATAGGCTGTAGGCTTGTTCATTTAGCTGACCATTATTTTATATTATACGATTTTATAGTAAGAAGAATATAATGGAGGTAAAAGGTATTACTTGAAAGAGGTCCTATACGCTAGATTTAGAGTTATTTAGAGGCGACTTTAGTTGTGAATGATACAAACCTTAGAATGTCTTAGAAATCAAAACATACAGTGCCTTCGGAAAGTATTCAGACCCCTTGACTTTTTCCACATGTTGTTACGTTACAGCCTTATTCTAAAATTTATAAATTACCCCCCCCCCCCTTCAATCTACACACAATACCCCATAATTACAAAGTGAAAACAGGTTTAGACATTTTTGCTAATTTATAAAAAAAAAAAAAAAAAAATGAAATACCTTATTTACATAAGTATTCAGACCCTTTGCTATGAGGTTCGAAATTGAGCTCAGGTGCTTTCTGTTTCCATTGATCATCCTTGACCAGCACAAGGCTGGGATGGGCTACAGGACAATAGGCAAGCAGCTTGGTGAGAAGGCAACAACTGTTGGCGCAATTATTAGAAAATGGAAGAAGTTCAAGATGACGGTCAATTCATCCTCGGTCTGGGGCTCCATGCAAGATCTCACCTCGTGGGGCATCAATGATCATGAGGAAGGTGAGGGATCAGCCCAGAACTACACGGCAGGACCTGGTCAATGACCTGAAGAGAGCTGGGACCACAGTCTCAAAGAAAACCATTAGTAACACACTACGCCGTCATGGATTAAAATCCTGCAGCGCACGCAAGGTCCCCCTGCTCAAGCCAGCGCATGTTCAGGCCCGTCTGAAGTTTGCCAATGACCATCTGGATGATCCAGAGGAGGAATGGGAGAAGGTCATGTGGTCTGATGAGACAAAAATAGAGCTATTTGGTCTAAACTCCACTCGCCGTGTTTGGAGGAAGAAGAAGGATGAATACAACCCCAAGAACACCATCCCAACCGTGAAGCATGGAGGTGGAAACATCATTCTTTGGGGATGCTTTTCTGCAAAGGGGACAGGACGACTGCACCGTATTGAGGGGAGGATGGATGGGGCCATGTATCGCGAGATCTTTGCCAACAACCTCCTTCCCTCAGTAAGAGCATTGAAGATGGGTCGTGGCTGGGTCTTCCAGCATGACAACGACCCGAAACACACAGCCAGGGCAACTAAGGAGTGGCTCCGTAAGAAGCATCTCAAGGTCCTGGAGTGGCCTAGCCAGTCTCCAGACTTGAACCCAATAGAAAATCTTTGGAGGGAGCTGAAAGTCTGTATTGCCCAGCGACAGCCCCGAAACCTGAAGGATCTGGAGATGATCTGTATGGAGGAGTGGGCCAAAATCCCTGCTCCAGTGTGTGCAAACCTGGTCAAGACCTACAGGAAACGTATGATCTTGTAATTGCAAACAAAGGTTTCTGTACCAAATATTAAGTTCTGCTTTTCTGATGTATCAAATACTTATGTCACCTTCCTCATGATCATTGATGCCCCACGAGGTGAGATCTTGCATGGAGCCCCAGACCGAGGGTGATTGACCGTCATCTTGAACTTCTTCCATTTTCGAATAATTGCGCCAACAGTTGTTGCCTTCTCACCAAGCTGCTTGCCTATTGTCCTGTAGGCCATCCCAGCCTTGTGCAGGTCTACAATTTTATCCCTGATGTCCTTACACAGCTCTCTGGTCTTGGCCATTGTGGAGAGGTTGGAGTCTGTTTGATTGAGTGTGTGGACAGGTGTCTTTTATACAGGTAACGAGTTCAAACAGGTGCAGTTAATACAGGTAATGAGTGGAGAACAGGAGTACCAGGTCGTTAGGACCTGATGGTAGTTGGGTAGTTGGGTACTACCAAAGCATGTTCAGAGTGCATAAAACGGGTTTACCATGACTCATGACTGCCGGTGTGGCAGTAATACGGTTACCGTAACAGCCCTAGTAGGGGGAAGCCCTAGTAGGGGGAAGCCCTAGTACGGGGAAGCCCTATATCTTACTTCATTAGTCTGTCCTTGATTCTTCGCATTCTCTCTCCTTGCCTCCTCCTCAAAAAGCATTGGAGAAGGTCAGAGGGGAGGGACCTTGGATGTTCTCCTCCAACACGTTTTGAGGAGACCATGAGAGAGCGTGTGAGGAATTCGAGGAAAACAAAATGGGAATCTGTGAAAGCCCTAGAAAAAAGCTCTATGTAAATAAAACCAATGCATTAAAAATCACAGATACCACGAGTGACTTCAGAACAACAGCAGTCATGTTAGTGTGTTTATGGTTGTGTTAGTGTCTTACGTCGACGGCGGCCTGGTCGTCAGAGGGTAGGTAGTAGTGTGTGACCACCGTGTTGGTAACCTTGACGATGCCAACGTCAAACCACTGGTTGTCTTTCTTCACCGGGACTTTGGCCGCCGCAGGAGGAGCTCCTTGCCTCTGGAGAAGACATGGTGGTTAGAACATATACACTATATGAATTACGTTTTTCACATTTATTCATTAGAGGAATAGATGAGATACTGTTGAAAAAAATATATCGAATAATCAAAATGAGAGGATCTAGATTAATATGCTATTTATAATTTCTGTTGGAACCTTTATTCAGCCAGATAAGATATTTTAAAAAATAAAAATAAAGATATTTTAACAATAATGAGCTGGTTTGTCAAAGAGGTGAACGGTAATCAGCCTGATGATTAGAAGACATACTAAATGCATCATTATTTCTGCATAGAAAAGTATTGGGCGGTGATTAGGTGAGTCTAAGTATTTTTTCAGGCCGCCTATGTCCCCCCAAAAAAACGTATAATAATTTTCAGGACGGAACAATATTTTCAGTGTAAACTTCAAAATTATTACAACCAGATATAAAGTATGTAGAAAAGATAATGGAGCTATATATTTAAAAAAAAAATAAGATCATCTTTGAGAACTAACAATCACCAAAATAAAAGCTAGACAGTCGGGGAGAATCTTAAATTCCAAAAATTACGGATTACGGAGGATTTTTGTCATAGCATGGGGTCCCCATTGATGTTATGTTCGAGTCACTCAGATAGCATAAGCCATGGCAAGATGTGTAGAATTTAGGGCTGGGCGAAATATCCAATTAATTTGAATGTACATTTTTAGGAGTGTTTATGTTAGCTTGTTCTAACGCTGTCTTTTCGGTCTCGTCTCCTTCGCTCCTCTGTGCACTTTCCCATTTACACCAGAGATCTGTATATAGTGATGAGATGCTCATGTCTCCGTCCAAACAATGAAGTCGTTGTCCCAAAAGCAGGAAGGCAGGCGACAAGCTTAGCGCCAAAATAGGTCCATAGAAACGCATTGGGCTTATTTTGGGACAGATTCTGCGAGAGTGAAACCTCTCGCATCACCTCTTCCACCATGTTTACACACACACACACACACCAAGCCCCTCCCCCTGCCACTCACAACAACAAAGATGAGAGATCTTCCTCCTCTCTGACAAGCGGTTTCAACTTGCTATTTGAATTTGGTCCAACAGAAAATCGGTCGTATGGACACAGAAACACATTATTTGACTGTAATAGAGAAGTTAACCTTTCTAACCTTGTTATGTCTCAACTCCACAAACTGAGCACAGAGCAGACACTACTAAAACAGGAGTATCAATTAACATTGATTCTGAAATATTAAATGCTCAGTTTGTCGCGAGCGGCATTACGGTATCAGGTATCGCTAGCAGCATTTTAGCCAAAGACCGTTGTCCTAGCTGTAGAGTACGTTTTATAAAATGTGCAATAACAAGGAACATTGAGAAATAAGGAAGTCCACTTGATTTCAACATCTGAACAAAGTGGACAGGCTAGCATGCTTTTCAAACAGTTGGGAGACGGACAGAAGGGTGTGTTCATAACAACTCAACTGTTCTGACTTGTTAGCAAATAGATCCAAGTTGGCTACATTTTAAATATAAAGATCAGCCGGCTACTCACTAGCACGTTGGGCTTGTGCTTGAGAGATCGTTTATGAGACCCGTGTTCATTTTCTATAACGCCTGCTACAAGAAGTTAGTCATTATTAGTGAATGTGGGGGGGGGGGGGGGGGGGGGGGGGGGGAGCAGGTTAAACTGTTTTGATAAAATCATTAAATTGTTTGTGGGTCTTTGGGGAAGGCTTCTATTTAGACTATGTAAACCTTTACAAGCCCTGAATTCATTCGATTATTGCTGACTGTTTGAAATGCAGTGTATAGTCCCTCCTATAGCTCAGTTGGTAGAGCATGGCTGTTTGCAACGCCAGGGTTGTGGGTTCGATTCCCACGGGGGGCCAGTATGAAAAACGTATGCACTCACTAACTGTAAATCGCTCTGGATAAGAGCGTCTGCTAAAAGACTAAAATGTAAATGTATTTGACCTTTAAAAATTGTACAACAAAGCTTATTTAGAGAAAGCATTGTAAATAATTTAGATATAAAAAAATCGGGAATCACCGATTATTACAGAACATTTGCAGGAAGTGTGGTTTAAAATTGCAATGCTCTCTCCACCACATGGCAGAATTCGCTTTAGAACAGCTACATTTTGTCACTGCGGCCACGCACCATCACCCAAACCCCATTTTTATCCATAAAATAATCCTGTTTGGTAACACTTTACCTAAAGCCTGCCGTTATAATGCATTGTAAGACTTGTCATGCGCACGTATGACCCTTTTGTAATGTCTTATAATCATCTCATAGTGATCCTGACTAAATAACAGCCATTTTGAGTTACATCAATGATTCATCAGGGTAAACAGAAGACATAAAGCCAGTCTAGTCCAGTCCACTCACCCCAGCAGCAGACTCTATTCCATTGACCACCTCTCTCTCGGACGTAGCTGCCTGCGTCTTAGCCGGGCTGGCCACCATCATTGCCTGAGTTGGGGTCAAGGTGCAGGACGGGGCTAAGCGGGCCACAGCCTGGGTCACTGCAGCAGCCAGCTCCTGGCCGCTGCTCTCCGACGCTGGGTCGTTCAGGCTGTCTGCTGGGGCCAGGCCCTCGGTGGGCTGGGTCAAATCAAACTTTATTTATACAGCATTTCGTACAATAAAATGCAGTTCAAAGTTCTTACTTAACAAATGCAAAGAATACATTAAGACCGCCTAAATGAAGACAGACGGACATAACAGACAGACAGAACAGACAGAGACGGGCAGACAGACAGACAGACAGACAGACAGACAGACAGACAGACAGACAGACAGACAGACAGACAGACAGACAGACAGACAGACAGACAGAGACGGGCGGGCAGACAGACAGACAGACAGACAGACAGAGACAGACAGACAGACAGACAGAGACAGACGGACAGAACAGACAGACAGAGACAGACGGACAGACAGACAGACAGAGACGGATAGACAGAACAGACAGACAGAGACAGACGGACAGACAGACAGAGACAGACAGACAGACAGACAGAGACGGATAGATCGATAGTAGGGCTGCACAATTAATGGAATTCACATTGCACGCAATATTTTGAAATGCCACTAAGCCCAACTTCCGTTTTTCTAGTTTACTCTGTCGTCTCCCTCCTCACCTCTCGTGGCTGCTTCCCACACACCAAGCCCCGCCCCCTGTCAATCAAGCAGCGCAGTTCATCCTCCTCGCTGTTAGATTCACTGTAAGTTATTCTGTTAGGTCAACTAATTGTTCCAAGAACGGTGCTGCTTCCACTTTGTTTCTTAACATAAATCATTCTATTTAAAATGATTCCAACAGTTTAGATCTATATGTTCTAGATCTCATATCATGCTGCCCTAATAGACAGAAGGACAGATACAGACAGACAGTTAGAGACAGACAGTTAGAGACGGGCAGACAGACAGACAGAGACGGGCAGACAGACAGACAGAGACGGGCAGACAGACAGACAGAGACGGGCAGACAGACAGACAGAGACGGGCAGACAGAGACGGGCAGACAGACAGACAGAGACGGGCAGACAGACAGACAGAGAAGCAGACAGACAGTTAGATGTGGGCAGACAGACAGACTGAGACGGGCAGACAGACAGACAGAGACGGGCAGACAGACAGACAGAGACGGGCAGACAGACAGTTAGAGGCGGGCAGACAGACAGTTAGAGGCGGGCAGACAGACAGTTAGAGGCGGGCAGACAGACAGTTAGAGGCGGGCAGACAGACAGTTAGAGGCAGGCAGACAGACAGTTAGAGGCGGGCAGACAGACAGTTAGAGGAGGGCAGACAGACAGAGGAGGGCAGACAGACAGAGGAGGGCAGACAGACAGAGACAGGCAGACAGACAGAGACAGGCAGACAGACAATTAGAGGCAGACAGTTAAGACCGGCAGACACAGGCAGAGAGAGAGACAGGCAGACAAAGATGGGCAGAGAGAGAGACAGGCAGACAGAGATGGGCAGACACAGAGTTAGAGACAGGCCGACCGACAGAGACAGGCAGTTACTGACAGACACAGGCAGACACAGACAAGCAGGCAGTTAGAGACAGACAGAGGCAGACAGTAAAACAGTGGTTGGGCCGACTGACCTGCTTGTGTTGTGCTGCTGCTGCCTGGGCCTGGGCAGTTGGAAACAGGCAGACAGTTGGAGAGAGGCAGACAGTTGGAGACAGGCAGACAGTTGGAGAC
>NW_028158552.1:351288-386288 GCF_964263955.1 Coregonus lavaretus | reverse complement strand
CCCCAAGTACTACCCACAACCCCAAGTACTACCCACAACCCCAAGTACTAACCACAACCCCAAGTACTAACCACAACCCCCAAGTACGCTACCCACAACCCCAAGTATGCTACCCACAACCCCAAGTACGCTAACCACAACCCCAAGATCTACCCACAACCCCAAGTACGCTAACCACAACCCCAAGTACTAACCACAACCCCAAGTACTACCCACAACCCCAAGTACTACCCACAACCCCAAGTACTAACCACAACCCCAAGTACTAACCACAACCCCAAGTATGCTAACCACAACCCCAAGTACTAACCACAACCCCAAGTACTAACCACAACCCCAAGTACGCTAACCACAACCCCAAGTACTACCCAGAACCCCAAGAGAGTTGACAGTATGAAAGCCAGGTGTAATAGTGTCCTAACAGGTACGGAGGGCCCAGGTGTGGGCGTGGACTGAGTAACCATGGTGAAGGCTCTGCCAGACGTCGTCACAGCGTTGGACTCGGTAGTTGCCGAGGACGACGAGGGAGCCTCCGTAGTTCCGTTGTCTCCCTGTGTCGAGTCACCAGGCTGGGCTGGAGGGAGGAGGGACATTACGATTAAAACATCCCAACAGTAGGACTAAAGACTAAAACATCCCAACAGTAGGACTAAAACATCCCAACAATAGGACTAAAACATCCCAACATCCCAACAGTAGGACTAAAACATCCCAACAGTAGGACTAAAACATCCCAACAGTAGGACTAAAACATCCCAACAGTAGGACTAAAACATCCCAACAGTAGGACTAAAACATCCCAACAGTAGGACTAAAACATCCCAACAGTAGGACTAAAACATCCCAACAGTAGGACTAAAACATCCCAACAGTAGGACTAAAACATCCCAACAGTAGGACTAAAACATCCCAACAGTAGGACTAAAACATCCCAACAGTAGGACTAAAACATCCCAACAGTAGGACTAAAACATCCCAACAGTAGGACTAAAACATCCCAACAGTAGGACTAAAACATCCCAACAGTAGGACTAAAACATCCCAACAGTAGGACTAAAACATCCCAACAGTAGGACTAAAACATCCCAACAGTAGGACTAAAACATCCCAACAGTAGGACTAAAACATCCCAACAGTAGGACTAAAACATCCCAACAGTAGGACTAAAACATCCCAACAGTAGGACTAAAACATCCCAACAGTAGGACTAAAACATCCCAACAGTAGGACTAAAACATCCCAACAGTAGGACTAAAACATCCCAACAGTAGGACTAAAACATCCCAACAGTAGGACTAAAACACAGGTAAAAAAAAAAAAAAAAAAACTAAGGCTGTGTTTACACAGGCAGCCAAATTCTGATCCTTTGCCCAATTATTGGTCTTTGGACCAATCAGATCAGATCTGTTGCCAATAATTGTGCAAAAGATCAGAATTGGGCTGCCTGTGTAGAACGCAGCACGAGGGACAATTTCTCGGACCCAAATTAAACAAATTCTATTCCTTATGGAGATTCACCTTTGCAGTCTAGGACCAGATGCAATCCGTCTGGAAAAATCTTTCCTAAAAACCTACGAGAGCAGAAATCTGATTATACGTCTAAGGGTTCATACACATTTCGAAAGACGGAATTTCATGACTTTTCCCATGAGCAACAATCGGCAGCGTCTCTATGTACATATAAAAAAGTAAGTAATGTGATATCAACACTGGGAGGCTGCTCTCTGATCCCATGTACCATCTCCTGTTGTAGTGCAAGGCACATAACCCCCCCACAAAGTAGAATACCTGTTAGGCAACTGTATAAAACACATGTTGTCAACCCTCAGTCCGGAGCGCTACTGGGTCTGCTCAAACACATCAGAGACAGTTTTTCAAGGTCCGGTTGAGCAGCTCATTACTAAAAATGTAGTTTGAGGGGAATAAAAGCCTGCACACCCATCAGCTCTCCTGGAGGATGGGTTGACCACCCATCAGCTCTCCTGGAGGATGGCTGACCACCCATTAGCTCTCCTGGAGGATGGTTGACCACCCATTAGCTCTCCTGGAGGATGGTTGACCACCCATCAGCTCTCCCGGAGGATTGGTTGACCACCCATTAGCTCTCCTGGAGGATGGTTGACCACCCATTAGCTCTCCTGGAGGATGGTTGACCACCCATTAGCTCTCCTGGAGGATGGTTGACCACCCATTAGCTCTCCTGGAGGATGGTTGACCACCCATTAGCTCTCCTGGAGGATGGTTGACCACCCATCAGCTCTCCTGGAGGATGGTTGACCACCCATTAGCTCTCCTGGAGGATGGTTGACCACCCATCAGCTCTCCTGGAGGATGGTTGACCACCCATTAGCTCTCCTGGAGGATTGGTTGACCACCCATCAGCTCTCCTGGAGGATGGTTGACCACCCATCAGCTCTCCTGGAGGATTGGTTGACCACCCATCAGCTCTCCTGGAGGATTGGTTGACCACCCATCAGCTCTCCTGGAGGATTGGTTGACCACCCATCAGCTCTCCTGGAGGATTGGTTGACCACCCATCAGCTCTCCTGGAGGATTGGTTGACCACCCATCAGCTCTCCTGGAGGATTGGTTGACCACCCATCAGCTCTCCTGGAGGATGGTTGACCACCCATTAGCTCTCCGGGAGGATGTTTGACCACCCTTGATGTAAAACATTGCAACCAAATACGTTTTATGCCTTTTTAAATAATTTGCTCATTCAATATATCAAAGAAAGATCAAATGGCAATGGTAGGCTACAAGTCTATTTATTCAGATGAAGCAAGCCCACAAATTGTCTTCAGGAAATTTACCTTTTCATGTTAGTCATATTTATCTTAGCTACCTTAGTTCTAAGTGTTTACTTTGAAGGCTGACTAGCATCTATTGAGTTGCAATGTCCCATACATTGGATACCCAAATCAACTGGAAGTATCTACAAAACAAGTTTTGAAGCCGCATAATCCTAAAGAAATTACTCTTCGCGATTCTAATTATTATTTTGAGTCACATGATTCGATTCACCGCAATTGAACCAAATCCAAAATAATACAAATGGCGAAGTGAATCTTCATTTCGTCAAGAAATAAATCGTTCAAATGAATCCTTATGAATCGTTCAATAAAGTAAATCAACTTCGTATGGCCTTATTACCAAGTTTTTTGGGGGGGACATGACGAAAACATTAGTACATGCTAATAATAGCGCAACAGTTAACTAGAGGCTACAAGATATGTTATGAATTGGCTACCTAGTTATTAGTCTGTTCACCATCATATTTTATAGGATAGGTCTACCTGCTGCTGCGCTGTCCGACTCTCTCTCTCTGATAGGCCTACCTGCTGCTGCGCTGTCCGACTCTCTCTCTCTCTCTCTGATAGGTCTACCTGCTGCTGCGCTGTCCGACTGTCTCTCTCTCTCTCTCTGATAGGTCTACCTGCTGCTGCGCTGTCCGACTCTCTCTCTCTCTCTCTCTCCTTGAGCAACATTTTCACATTTACATTTTAGTCATTTAGCAGACGCTCTTTTCCAGAGCGACTTACAGGAGCAATTAGGGTTAAGTGCCTTGCTCAAGGGCACAGACAGATTTTTCACCTAGTCGGCTCGGGGATTAGAACCAGCGACCTTTCGGTTACTGGCACAACGCTCTTAACCACTAAGCTACCTGCCGCCTATCATTGCGCGGGCCACGCAACGGCACTAAAAACAGACACCGCCACGAATAACATCGGCGGCACAATCGACGGCTCAGTCCTCTTGCACACATGCAGGTGGTGAGTGCGCAGACTCTCTAAAACACTTGTCAAACACAAGGCCCGCGCAATGATTTGGGGTTATCAATTCATTTCCATACCGCGCCGCGCTGCGCTACAAGTCACAGCAAGCACGGCCAACATGCTGCACGCCAAAAGGCGATGCATTGCCACCCCCCCTCCCCACCCCCCACCCCCCAGAACCACACATGAGCACGCCATACACACCCCTCCTACCAGAACCACACCCCTCCTCCCAGAACCACAGCCAGTGTACTGTATCACATCATCACCAATGGCACTGACCAAATCTTCTACCGGACTGAAAGTTTTCAACCTGTTGTAGACTGAATTCCCACACCAAGTGCCGGTTCCAACGGGCCATTGCTGTAGCCTACGGAAAATGTCATCTTGGTTGTCAAAAAGTTACAAGATAAAAAAAAAAGGGATTCACACGTGATTATAAATTACTAAAAAAAAAAAAAAAAGGACAATAGGACACACAAGCGAGTAACAAGCTGAGTCAACAGCTGAGTCATCTACTTCATGAGATTACAGCTGGTAGAGCATGGCGCTTGTAACGCCAAGATAGTGGGTTCGATCCCCGGGACCTAAAATTATTATTATATTATTATTATATTATTAACAGCTGAGTCATCTACTTCATGAGATTACAGCCTGATGATGCGCTCGCGTCTGTGATTTCAACGTCAATTGCGCCGCTTTCTCGTGTCCCGTTTACAGCGTTGAGCAGACGGAACGCTGTACAGACACATGCTACAGCCTCTGCCTGGCTTCGGTTGCTACAGCCTCAGCCTGGCTTTGGTTGCTACAGCTTGACAATAAATAACCCCCCCAAAAAAAAAAATAACTTCACAAATAAAAACACAACATGTAGGCCTACTACAGCAACATTTGAGCAGTAGCCTAGGCAACGCATTGAGCGCCATACAGCAATGCTGCATTCAACTGCACTGGTGTTCCACGCAATGCAAAAAAAAATAATCAAAAATATTTACAAAAATACATGTTTTACATTTAAAAATATTACAACAACCTAGCTACGTTTGTTATTTGAAGTTATAAAAAAAAAAAAACGTTTGATTTTGGTCTCAGCATATTATGCACACCTGCAAGCATAGCAGCAAAGGCTGGACAAATATTATTGATCTCTTGTTTTAATATGTTAAAATGCTATATAGAGCAAGTGGACATTATAAAGGGACATATTTTTTAAAACTAAAAACAGAGGCCAGGTTAGATCAGTTGTATGCTCGTTGTTTTATTCAAACATAAAATCGTCTATGTCCCGCAAATTCGTTGTGTTTTCAATATGGCCCGTGTGCTGATTGAGTTTGACACCCCTGCAGTAAAAGTGCCATTCCCATCCTGGCTGATACACTATATATATATATATATATATATATATATATATATATATATATATATATATATATATATATATATACAAAAAAAGTATGTGGACACCCCTTACATTTAGTGGATTCGGCTATTTCAGCCACACACGTTGTTGACAGGTGTATAAACATCGAGCCATGCAATCTCCATAGTGGTTATCGAAAGGGAGAGAGAGCTGGAAAGATTTTTCAAATACATTGAGGAACTATTGTCATTCTCAAATGGATGTAAAAACACTTTGTTTGCTTGTTGTTTGAGGTGAAGAAAACATGACTTTGAGAAGCTCCACAGCTCATTAGTGGTGGTGCGTTAAGCCAATCAGAAACACAATCAGATCCCCAAATGGGCACATTTATATGTCTACATCTGCATCCAGGCCTATAGGCCTTACTTCTATGTGTAATCAGGATAACCGTAAATCGGTCCTTACTCAACATTGACAGGAGCGCTCCAAACAAAAGACAATGACTAAATTGACAGAACTCGTAAATGGAATTAAATAAACCAAAACTTGTTTCTCACAAGTGTAGCATAGGTTTTGCACTCTGAAAACAACGTGTCCACTCCGACAACGAGAACAGGAAGACTGGAATAATAATATTGAATGCAGTAAAACAAATGACCGTAAACAAAGTAACAAACATTGTAGATTAGAAATTATAGGAATTAACGGTAAATTGTTTAACACTTTTTTGGTTACTACATGATTCCATGTGTGTTATTTCATAGTTTTGATGTCTTCACTATTATTCTACAATGTAATTTTTTTTATATATATAAAGAAAAACCCTTTTGACTAGTAGTGTATACAGTTGAAGTCGGAAGTTTACATACACTTAGGTTGGAGTCATTAAAACTCGTTTTTCAACCACTCCACAAATTTCTTGTTAGCAAACTATAGTTTTGGCAAGTCGGTTAGGACATCTACTTTGTGCATGACAAGTAATTTTCCCAACAATTGTACACAGACAGATTATTTAACTTAATCACAATTCCAGTGGGTAAGAAGTTTACATACACTAAGTTGACTGTGCCTTTAAACAGCTTGGAAAATTCCAGAAAATGATGTCAGGGCGTTAGAAGCTTCTGATAGGCTAATTGACATCATTGAGTCAATTGGAGGTGTACCTGTGGATGTATTTCAAGGCCTACCTTCAAACGCAGTGCCTCTTTGCTTGAAATCATGGGAAAATCAAAAGAAATCAGCCAAGACCTCAGAATTTTTTTTGTAGACCTCCACAAGTCTGGTGCATCCTTGGGAGCAATTTCCAAACGCCTGAAGGTACCACGTTCATCTGTACAAACAATAGTACGCAAGTATAAACACCATGGGACAACGCAGCCGTCATACCGCTCAGGAAGGAGACGCGTTCTGTCTCCTAGAGATGAACGTACTTTGGTGCGAAAAGTGCAAATCAATCCCAGAACAACAGCAAAGATGCTGGAGGAAACAGGTACAAAAGTATCTATATCCACAGTAAAACGAGTCCTATATCAACATAACCTGAAAGGCTGCTCAGCAAGGATGAAGCCACTGCTCCAAAACCGCCTTCAAAAAGCCAGACTACGGTTTGCAACTGCACATGGGGACAAAGATCGTACTTTTTGGAGAAATGTCCTTTGGTCTGATGAAACAAAAATAGAACTGTTTGGCCATAATGACCATCGTTATGTTTGGAGGAAAAAGGGGGGAGCTTGCAAGCTGAAGAACACCATCCCAACCGTGAAGTACGGGGGTGGCAGCATCATGCTGTGGGGGTGCTTTGCTGCAGGAGGGACTGGTGCACTTCACAAAATAGATGGCATGATGAGGAAGGAAAATTATGTGGATATATTGAAGCAACATCTCAAGACATCAGTCAGGAAGTTAAAGCTTGGTCGTAAATGGGTCTTCCAAATGGACAATGACCCCAAGCATACTTCCAAAGTTGTGGCAAAATGGCTTAAGGACAGCAAAGTCAAGGTATTGGAGTGGCCATCACAAAGCCCTGACCTCAATCCTATAGAAAATGTGTTGGCAGAACTGAAAAAGCATGTGCGAGCAAGGAGGCCTATAAACCTGACTCAGTTACACCAGCTCTGTCAGGAGGAATGGGCCAAAATTCACCCAACGTATTGTGGGAAGCTTGTGGAAGGCTACCTGAAACGTTTGACCCAAGTTAAACAATTTAAAGGCAATGCTACCAAATACTAATTGAGTGTATGTAAACTTCTGACCCACTGGGAATGTGATGAAATAAATAAAAGCTGAAATAAATAATTCTCTCTACTATTATTCTGACATTTCACATTCTTAAAATAAAGTGGTGATCCTAACTGACCTAAGACAGGGAATTTGTACTAGGATTAAATGTCAGGAATTGTGAAAAACTGAGTTTAAATGTATTTGGCTAAGGTGTATGTAAACTTCCGACTTCAACTGTATATATTTGTTACTGCTCCACTAAAACAATCTTGATCGACCAACAGCATAACGACCCAACAATCGACTAATTGGGGCCCTACAGTGCTGTTATTGTGAAGTGGAAACGTCTAGGAGCAACAACGGCTCAGCTGCGAAGTGGTAGTCCACAACAAGCTCACAGAACGGGACCGCCGAGCACTGAAGCGCATAAAAAAAACATTTGTCCTCGGTTGCAACGAAAAACATTTCTGTTCTCGCTTTCAACACTCACTACTGAGTTCCAAACTGCTTCTGGAAGCAACGTCAGCACAATAACTGTTTGTCGGTAGCTTCATGAAATGGGTTTCCATGGCCGAGCAGCCGCACACAAGCCTAAGATCACCATGCGCAATGCCAAGCGCAGGCTGGAGTGGTGTAAAGCTCACCGCCATTGGACTCTGGAGCAGTGGAAACGTATTCTCTGGAGTGATGAATCACTCTTCACCATCTGGCAGTCCGACGGACAAATCTGGGTTTGGCAGATGCCAGGAGAACGCTACCTGCCCCAATGCATAGTGCCAACTGTAAAGTTTTGTGGAGGAGTAATAATGGTCTGGGGCTGTTTTTCATCGTTCGGGCTAGGCCCCTTAGTTCCAGTGAAGGGAAATCTTAACGTTACAGCATACAATTACATTCTAGATAATTCTGTGCTTCCAACTTTGTGGCAACTGTTTGGGGAAGGCCCTTTCCTGTTTCAGCATGACAATGCCCCCGTGCACAAAGCGAGGTCCATACAGAAATGGTTTGTCGAGATCAGTGTGGAAGAACTTGACTGGCCTGCACAGAGCCCTAACCTCAACCCCATCGAACACCTTTGGGATGAATTGGAACGCCGACTGCGAGCCAGGCCCAATCACCCAACATCTAGTGGAAAGCCTTCCCAGAATGGTAGAGGCTGTTATAGCATCAAAACGGGGGACCAACTCCATATTAATGCCCATGATGTTGGACTGAGATGTTGACCAGCAGGCGTCCACATACTGTTGGGCATGTAGTGGGTGTTGATTTTGTATTTGATTCATAAAATATTTTAAAACTGTGCCTAAATAAATTACATGAACAGAAATTATTTGAAATTAATTTCCATTACTTTTCCAGGCCTGAAAAAAAAAAAACTTGTTCAAATGCCATGTCTTTTCCAGGATTTTCATGACCGTACGAACCCTGACATCTGTCAACTTTAAGAAAGAAATGGGTCACAGACACAGTCATGTTCAGCGGATAGATAGCAGAAGCTCCTACCTGTGGCAGTAGTGGCCGTGTTGGTCGTCCCCGTCTCATGCGTTTCACACGGAGGATTGGAACACACCCTCTGGACCGTGCCCGTTCCTGTCCCTGTTCCCGCCAGGTTGGACGTAGCCTGAGACGGGGTGTTGGTCGTCCCCGTCTCATGCGTTTCACACGGAGGATTGGAACACACCCTCTGGACCGTGCCCGTTCCTGTCCCTGTTCCCGCCAGGTTGGACGTAGCCTGAGACGGGGTGTTGGTCGTCCCCGTCTCATGCGTTTCACACGGAGGATTGGAACACACCCTCTGCACTGTCCCTGTAGTCTGTCCACTGCCCATACTGGAGTTGGCCTGCGTCGAGGTAGTGGTGGTGTCTGTCTGGTGTGTTTCATAGCGTGGACTGGAGCACACAGGAGAGGTGAGGGGGGACCCTCCTCCACAACCGCTGGACGATTTGCTCTGGCTGTCGGAGGACGAGGAGCCGAGACTCATCCCCATCTTATCAGAGCCCATGTTAGAGCGGGCGGTGGTGGAGGTGTAGGTGGTCCCTGTTCTCAGGGTTTCTGGTCGCAGCACCCCCGGCGCAGACACGGCCCCGGAGACAGACGAGGGGGAGAGGGCTCCGGAGGAGGAGGGGGCCGGAGAGGACGGAGGATCAGACCCACTGGGGTTAGTTATGCAGGAACCTTGCTGTTGCTTGTCGGACCCCATGTTACAGCTGGCAGTGGTCGGGGTGTTGGTAGTGCCTGTATCGTGGGTCTCTGACGGGGGGTTGGTGCACAGCTGCTGTACCTGGCCCATGTTGGAGGACGCCGTCGTTTGAGTATTGGTGGTGCCGGTCTCGTGGGTTTCACACGGCGGGTTTGAACACACCCTCTCCACCCCACCATTACCGGTCATGTTAGCGGAGGCCGTGGTAGCCGTATTGGTGGTGCCGGTCTCGTGGGTCTCGCAGGGGGGGTTAGAGCAGACCAGTGTCACCGTGGAGGAGGGGTCAGCGGAGGTGGGGGAGGACATGATGGAGACAGGAAGGTCATGGACAGGCTGAGCCTCCACGCCGCTGGGGGTCGTGATCAAGGTCACCTGGGTGGCCTGGCCTCCTGCCTGGAGGACAGACACAAGAGGTCAATAATACAAGTTAATAAATTAAATCTTGCCAATAAAATTAAGAAATATTTGAATAAATACTACTTATATAAATGGAATTCAAATCATTCCAAATGTTATGTTTTCTATTTGTGTTTTCATGGTGGCAGAAAAGAAGTGCCACAGTTCGAGAAGCACTGAAACGTCTACTTTTCAAAGTCAGCTTGCTGTCTTCCCAGGCGTATCAAAGTCAGCTTGCTGTCTAACATGCGTATCAAAGTCAGCTTGCTGTCTAACATGCGTATCAAAGTCAGCTTGCTGTCTCCTAGACGTATCAAAGTCATCTTGCTCTCACCCAGGCGTTTCAAAGTCAGCTTGCTGTCTTCCCAGGCGTTTCAAAGTCAGCTTGCTGTCTAACATGCGTATCAAAGTCAGCTTGCTGTCTTCAAAGGCGTATCAAAGTCAGCTTGCTGTCTAACATGCGTATCAAAGTCAGCTTGCTGTCTTCAAAGGCGTATCAAAGTCAGCTTGCTGTCTAACATGCGTATCAAAGTCAGCTTGCTGTCTTCCCAGGCGTATCAAAGTCAGCTTTCTGTCTCCCAGGCGTATCAAAGTCAGCTTGCTGTCTCCCAGGTGTATCAAAGTCAGCTTGCTGTCTAACATGTGTATCAAAGTCAGCTTGCTGTCTAACATGTGTATCAAAGTCAGCTTGCTGTCTTCCCAGGCGTATCAAAGTCAGCTTTCTGTCTCCCAGGCGTATCAAAGTCAGCTTGCTGTCTCCCAGGTGTATCAAAGTCAGCTTTCTGTCTCCCAGGTGTATCAAAGTCAGCTTTCTGTCTCCCAGGCGTATCAAAGTCAGCTTTCTGTCTCCCAGGTGTATATGCCACCAGGACAAGCTAAGCAGCTAATTTAAATGGGAGTCAACCCATTCCAAGTATTAATGACGACAGTATGCATCTGTACCAAACTGATTCCAACCTGTCCTGGTCTGACATAACAAATGTGGTAGATAAGACCCTACGGCTGACAAAGGCAGACAATTCTGATCGATTTATTCACCAATTGGACTTTTAACCAACTAAAGCAGCTCTTTTGCCAATAATTGGGCAAAAGTTCAGAATTGGGCTGCCTGTGTAAATCAAAACAAATGTTATTTGCAACATGCGCCAAATACAACAGGTGTAGACCTTACAATGAAATGCTTACTTACAAGCCCTTAACCAACAATGCAGTTTTAAGAAAAATAAGTGTTAAGTAAAAAAAATAGATAAAAAATAAAAATGCATGCTTCAGGGTTGCTTGCCTCGAAGCGAGCATAGAAGTGGTTTAGCTCGTCTGGTTGGCTCGTGTCATTGGGCAGCTCGCGGCTGTGCTTCCTTTTGTAGTCCGTAATAGTTTTCAAGCCCTGCCACATCCGACGAGCATCAGAGCCGGTGTAGTACGATTCAATCTCAGTCCTGTATTGACGCTTTGCCCGTTTGATGGTTCGTCGGAGGGCATAGCAGGATTTCTTATAAGCGTCCGGGTTAGAGTCCCGCTCCCCAAAAGCGGCAACTCTACCCTTTAGCTCAGTGCGGATGTTGCCTGTAATCCATGGCTTCTGGTTGGGGTATGTACGTACGGTCACTGTGGGGACGACGTCATCGATGCACTTATTGATGAAGCCAGTGACTGAAGTGGTGTACTCCTCAATGCCATCGGAAGAATCCCGGAAACATATTCCAGTCTGTGCTAGCAAAACAGTCCTGTAGGTTAGCATCTGCGTCATCTGACCACTTCTGAGCGAGTCACTGGTACTTCCTGCTTTAGTTATTGCTTGTAAGCAGGAATCAGGAGGACAGAATTATGGTCAGATTTGCCAAATGGAGGGCGAGGGAGAGCTTTGTACGCGTCTCTGTGTGTGGAGTAAAGGTGGTCTAGAGTTTATTTTCCTCTGGTTGCACATTTAACATGCTGGTAGAAATGAGGGAAAACGGATTTAAGTTTCCCTGCATTAAAGTCCCCGGCCGCCTCTGGATGAGTGTTTTCCTGTTTGCTTATGGCCTTATACAGCTCGTTGAGTGCGGTCTTAGCGCCAGGATCAGTTTGTGGTGGTAAATAGACAGCTACGAAAAATATAGATGAAAACTCTCTTGGTAAATAGTGTGGTCTACAGCTTATCATGAGATGCTCTACATCAGGCGAGCAAAACCTTGAGACTTCCTTAATATTAGATTTCGTGCACCAGCTGTTATTTACAAATATACAGACTGCCACCCCTTGTCTTACCGGAGTCAGCCGTTCTATCCTGCCGATGTAGCGTATAGCCCGCCAGCTGTATGTTATCCATGTCGTCATTCAGCCACGACTCGGTGAAACATAAGATATTACAGTTTATAACGTCCCGGTGGTAGGATATTCTTGATCGGAGCTCATCCATTTTATTATCCAATGATTGTACGTTGGCTAAAAAGGACTGATGGTAGAGGCAGATCACCCACTCGCCGTCGGCTCATTACAAGGCACCCCGACCTACGTCCCCGATATCACCGTCTCTTCTTCATGCGAATGACGGGAATTTGGGCCTTGTCGGGTGTCGGAAGTAAATCCTTCGCGTCCGACTCCTTAAAGAAAAAATATTGGTCCAGTACGAGGTGAGTAATCGCTGTCCTGAAATCCAGAAGCTCTTTTTCGGTCATAAGAGACGGAGGCAGAAACATTATGTACAAAATAAGTTACAAATAACGCGAAAACACACACACACACACACTCAATTGGTTAGGAGCCGGTAAAAACGGCAGCCATCTCCTCCGGCGCCATTGAACTGTACATCGTCTACATAAACTGTACCTGTGCTGCGGAGACAGTGACCTGTCCAGGCAGGGTCGTCATGGTGCCCAAGGTGGTGATGGGAGTAGCGCTGGCAACACTTCCTCCTGCCAGGCTGGTCGACACTGTGCCAGTCACTGTACCCAACGTAGTCACACCTGGTCAGAGGGAGAACATTGATTTATTAATTGATTGATCGCTATTGGTAGCGCTAACAGACATGTAAGTCGCTCTGGATAAGAGTGTCTGCTAAATGACTTAAATGTAATTGTACCTAAGCTAGTCTAATGGGACTGATGCTGCAAAACAACACAAGCTAAAGCATGATGGTGACTGTTGATAAATAATAATAATAATAATAATAATAATAATAATAATAATAATATGCCATTTAGCAGACGCTTTCATCCAAAGCGACTTACAGTCATGCGTGCATACATTTTTTGTGTATGGGTGGTCCCGGGGATCGAACCCACTACCCTGGCATGACTAGCAAAGCTGTGATTATCACTGAGCTCCTTACCTGTGGTTCCCTTGACGACCAGGGTGGTGACGTTAGGTTTGACACCGGAAACAGTTACCGGGGAGACGAGACGTACACCTCCCATGGGGACGGTCCGTAAAATAGTCCCGGGCTGTCCGGGGGCACCCTTCAGCACCACCTGGTAGAAACATCATAACAACCTGTTAGATACATAGAGCTATTAGAGGCGCCATCAAACCCCTACAACTCATCCAGAATGCCGCAGCCCGTCTGGTGTTCAACCTTCCGAAGTTCTCTCACGTCACCCCGCTCCTCCGCACACTCCACTGGCTTCCAGTTGAAGCTCGCATCTGCTACAAGACCATGGTGCTTGCCTACGGAGCTGTGAGGGGAACGGCACCTCCGTACCTTCAGGCTCTGATCAGACCCTACACCCAAACGAGGGCATTGCGTTCATCCACCTCTGGCCTGCTGGCTCCCCTTCCTCTGCGGAAGCATAGTTCCCGCTCAGCCCAGTCAAAACTGTTCGCTGCTCTGGCACCCCAATGGTGGAACAAGCTCCCTCACGACGCCAGGACAGCGGAGTCACTCACCACCTTCCGGAGACACTTGAAACCCCACCTCTTTAAGGAATACCTGGGATAGGATAAAGTAATCCTTCTACCCCACCCTTACCCCACCCAAAAAAATAAAAAAATAAAAAATAAACATATTGTAAAGTGGTTATCCCACTGGCTATAAGGTGAATGCACCAATTTGTAAGTCGCTCTGGATAAGAGCGTCTGCTAAATGACTAAAATGTAAATGTAAATGTTATATACAGTAAAATAGTCCCGGGCCAGGGGCAACATTTGAAGCACCACCTGGTAGAAACAGAGGATGTATACATGCACAAGACAGGTAATATAAGCACATCAAACGTATTTCCTTGAGCAAGGCTCTTATGTGTTATGAAACGTAAAAGTTTTGAGAATGACGCAAATACTAATTTTCACAAAGTCTGCTGCCTCAGTTTTGATGATGGCAATTTGCATATACTCCAGAATGTCATGAAGAGTGATCAGATGAATTGCAATTAATTGCAAAGTCCCTCTTTGCCATGAAAATGAACTTAATCCCCCAAACTCTTTCCCACTGCATTTCAGCCCTGCCACAAAAGGACCAGCTGCCATCATGTCAGTGATTCTCTCGTTAACACAGGTGAGAGTGTTGACGAGGACAAGGCTGGAGATCACTCTGTCATGCTGATTGAGTTAGAATAACAGACTGGAAGCTTTAAAAGGAGGGTGGTGCTTGAAATCATTGTTCTTCGTCTGTTAACCATGGTTACCTGCAAGGAAACATGTGCCGTCATCATTGCTTTGCACAAAAAGGTCTTCACAGGCAAGGATATTGCTGCTAGTAAGATTGCACCTAAACCAACCATTTATCGGTTCATCAAGAACTTCAAGGAGAGAGGTTCAATTGTTGTGAAGAAGGCGTCAGGGTGCCCAAGAAAGTCCAGCAAAGTTGATTCAGCTGCGGGATCGGGGCACCACCAGTGCAGAGCTTGCTCAGGAATGGCAGCAGGCAGATGCGAGTGCATCTGCACGCACAGTGAGGCAAAGACATTTGGAGGATGGCCTGGTGTCAAGAAGGGCAGAAAAGAAGCCACTTCTCTCCAGGAAAAACATCAGGGACAGACTGATATTCTGCAAAAGGTACAGGGATTGGACTGCTGAGGACTGGGGTAAAGTCATTTTCTCTGATGAATCCCCTTTCCGATTGTTTGGGGCATCCGGAAAACACCTTGTCCGGAGAAGACCAGGTGAGCACTACCATCAGTCCTGTGTCATGCCAACAGTAAAGCATCCTGAGACCATTCATGTGTGGGGTTGCTTCTCAGCCAAGGGAGTGGGCTCACTCACATTTCTGCCTAAGAACACAGCCATGAATAAAGAACGGTACCAACACATCCTCCGAGAGCAACTTCTCCCAACCATCCAAGAACAGTTTGGTGACGACCAATGCCTTTTCCAGCATGATGGAGCACCTTGCCATAAGGCAAAAGTGATAACTAAGTGGCTCGGGGAACAAAACATCGACATTTTGGGTCCATGGCCAGGAAACTCCTCAGACCTTAATCCCATTGAGAACTTGTGGTCGATCCTCAAGAGGCGGGTGGACAAACAAAAACCCACAAATTCTGACAAACTCCAAGCATTGATTATGCAAGAATGGGCTGCCATCAGTCAGGATGTGGCCCAGAAGTTAATTGACAGCATGCCAGGGCGGATTGCAGAGGTCTTGAAAAAGAAGGATCAACACTGCAAATACTGACTCTTTGCATAAACTTAATGTAATTGTCAATAAAAGCCTTTGACACATATGGAATGCTTGTAATTATACTTCAGTATACCATAGTAACATCTGACAAAAAATATCTCATAACACTGAAGCAGCGAATTTCGTGAAGACCAATACTTGTGTCATTCTCAAAACTTTTGACCACGACTGTATATAACTGCCTTAATGTTGCTGGACCCCAGGAAGAGTAGCTGCTGCCTTGGAAGGAACTAATGGGGATCCATAATAAACCCCAGGAAGAGTAGCTGCTGCCTTGGCAGGAACTAATGGGGATCCATAATAAACCCCAGGAAGAGTAGCTGCTGCCTTGGCAGGAACTAATGGGGATCCATAATAAACCCCAGGAAGAGTAGCTGCTGCCTTGGCAGGAACTAATGGGGATCCATAATAAACCCCAGGAAGAGTAGCTGCTGCCTTGGCAGGAACTAATGGGGATCCATAATAAACCCCAGGAAGAGTAGCTGCTGCCTTGGCAGGAACTAATGGGGATCCATAATAAACCCCAGGAAGAGTAGCTGCTGCCTTGGCAGGAACTAATGGGGATCCATAATAAACCCCAGGAAGAGTAGCTGCTGCCTTGGCAGGAACTAATGGGGATCCATAATAAACCCCAGGAAGAGTAGCTGCTGCCTTGGCAGGAACTAATGGGGATCCATAATAAACCCCAGGAAGAGTAGCTGCTGCCTTGGCAAGAACTAATGGGGATCCATAATAAACCCCAGGAAGAGTAACTGCTGCCTTGGCAGGAACTAATGGGGATCCATAATAAACCCCAGGAAGAGTAGCTGTTGCCTTGGCAGGAACTAATGGGGATCCATAATAAACCCCAGGAAGAGTAGCTGCTGCCTTGGCAGGAACTAATGGGGATCCATAATAAACCCCAGGAAGAGAAGCTGCTGCCTTGGCAGGAACTAATGGGGATCCATAATAAACACAAATAACCACAATTGCTCTCCATCCAGGGTTAAAGGCTTAAGGTTAAAGGCAGAAGGCAAAATGTCTAACCAATGGACAATAATTCAGGTGCTGGAAAAACAAAATGTGTAACAAATAATGTGTCCACGACTTAAGGCCAGGTACCAATTTAGAAATTAATATTAGTGTTTTCAAAAAGTAAACATAAAAAAAATGTCAAAAATGTATCTATTCTCATATTTTCTTTAGTTTATCGTACTACCATCACCACCATTTGAATGCATTTTAAACACTTTAAATCAATCATTTCTAAGCTGACTACATTAAATGGCACAATTTAAAAAGCCCATTTCATAGCGTGTTACGAACTGCACTACAGTATATTTAGTAACTTACTTTGACGCGTTAGTGATGGGTCTAAATAGGCGGTTGGTAGTCTAAAGTCAGTGTACTTGTCTTAACAGTCTAGAGTCATAACAGTCTAGAGTCTAAGGGGGGGGGTTCTACTAAGCTAACATATGGAATTGTTTTAAGATGGTCATGTCTGTGCCATTAAACCCCTACAACTCATCCAGAATGCCGCAGCCCGTCTGGTGTTCAACCTTCCCAAGTTCTCTCACGTCACCCCCCTCCTCCGCACACTCCACTGGCTTCCAATTGAAGCTCGCATCCGCTACAAGACCATGGTGCTTGCCTTTGGAGCAGTGAGGGGAACGGCACCCCTGTACCTTCAGGCTCTGATCAGTCCCTACACCCAAACGAGGACATTGCGTTCATCCACCTCTGGCCTGCTGGCTCCCCTTCCTCTGCGGAAGCACAGCTCCCGCTCAGCCCAGTCAAAACTGTTCGCTGCTCTGGCACCCCAATGGTGGAACAAGCTCCCTCACGACGCCAGGACAGCGGAGTCACTCACCACCTTCCGGAGACATTTGAAACCCCACCTCTTTAAGGAATACCTGGGATAGGCTAAAGTATTCCTTCTAACCCCCCCCCCCCCCCCAAATTGTAAAGTGGTTATCCCACTGGCTATAGGGTGAACGCACCAATTTGTGAGTCGCTCTGGCTAAGAGCGTCTGCTAAATGACGTTAATGTGCCCTTGAGCAAGGCACTTAACCCTAATTGCTCCTGTAAGTCGCTCTGGTTAAGAGCGTCTGCTAAATGACTAAAATGTAATGTAAATGTAAATGTCAAGGATAATTTAACCTCTTATTTTGGGCACTAAACTATCTCCATATATACACTTCCATTCATTTTTTTCAACAGGTCCCGGGGAGTCTTGAGATGAGTCTTGAGAGGCTTGTGGGCATCCTAGAACAACCGACATGTAGGCGTTTGTGTGAGACTGACCTTTCCACAGAGGGGTCATATTACTGTTTGGACGCTACAGCCAGAAGTTGGCAGAAGAAGTTGTACCGACTTCAGACAAGTCCTGTGTCCCGTGTCGTTTGTGTGTGTGTGTGTGTGTGTGTGTGTGTGTGTGTGTGTGTGTGTGTGTGTGTGTGTGTGTGTGTGTGTGTGTGTGTGGGGGGGGGTCGTAGAGCAAACCATCGTGTTCGTGAGAGTCTCATCTTTCCACAGAGGGGTCATAATAGTTTTTAGGCCAAACCGTTCCGACACTTTAGACGTTTTTTGTGAGACCGATTTTCGGGATCGCTCATGATCTGACAAACAACACTCTAGCTGACGCCTTTCATCGCAGATGCGGAAGGGGGATATCGGCAAATTGAGACAAAAAAAAAAACAGATATCTCTAGCTTAAAACAGGCGATCTTTTACATTATTATGTTAATTCGATTTCCGCTGGGCCGCGGAAATTGTAGAAAAAAGGTTAACTGCCATTTCCCAAAAGTCAGACTCTTTCCAGACGCCAACTCATTTTTCTCAGCTTTAGAAGAGTCCACATTCAACACATTGGTGTGGTTATCCTTAGATATATTCTCCAGACTTACTCAGCGGGGATTGTTGATAATGTTGTACATTTTATCTTTAGTATTTTAAAAAGATTTTTAAAAAGTTTATCCACAATTTGCTCTTGTCCAGTTCTAGAGTGTATTAACAAAATGAAATCAAAATATTTAGGCTGACTTCATCCAGTGTCGGGAAAAATGCATTTGCGTGATATGCAAATATGTGCATATTTAATGAGATACAGTGCCTTCAGAAAGGCCATTCAAACCCCTTTTCCCAGATTTTGTTGTACTGCAGCTTGAATTTAAAATTGATTAAATTGAGATGTGGTCATCACTGGTCTACACACACACACACACACACACAATACCCCATAATGTTAAAGTGGAATTGTGTGTTTTTTATTTATTTTACAAATGAAAAGCTGAAATGTCTTGAGTCAGTAAGTATTCAACCCCTTTGTTATGGCAATCATAAATAATCCCGCAGTCGAGCAGTGTATTTTAAAACACAGATTCAACCACAAATACGAGGGAGGTTTTCCAATGCCTGGCAAAGAAGGGCGATGGGTAAAAAAACAAAAAAAAAACAGACATTGAATATCCCTTTGAGCACGGTGAAGTTATTAATTACACTTTGGATGGTGTATCAACACACCCAGTAACTACAAAGATACAGGCCTCCTTCCTAACTCAGTTGCCGGAGAGGAAGGAAACCGCTCAGGGATTTCAGCACGAGGCCAATGGTGACTTTAAAAAACAGCAATATAGCAATGACCAACAACCAATTTGACAGAGCTTGAAGACATTTTAAAATAATATTAAGACAAAATGTTGCACGATCCAGGTGTGGAAAGCTCTTAGCTGTAATCGCTGCCAAAAGGTGATTCAACAAAGTATTGACTCAAGGGTGTGAATACTTATGTAAATTTGATATTTCAATAAAATGTATAAAACCATGTTTTCACTTGGTCATTATAGGCTATTGTGTGTTGCTCTATTTAATCCATTTTGAATTATGGCTGTAACAACACGGAATAAGTCAAGGGGTATAAATACTTTCTGAATGCACTTGTATATCCTCATTTGCATATTTTAAAATATTTCAGAATTTTGTTTATACAAAAAAGTATTATACTTTTGTCTACATTCAGCTGGTAAAAGTTGATTGTGATATGATTAGGGGAAAACCTATGAGGGTGTGATGCCTGGCTTTAATGTCTCTCAGGGGAGTCTGCTTCAGGGAAATAATTTCACTATTTGAATAATAGCATTAGATCGAAATAAGTGTACAGAAAATTTAAAAAATAAATAAATAAATAAATAATAAATATATATATATATATATATATATATATATATATATATATATATATATATATATATATATATATATATATATATATATATATATATATATATATATATATATATATATATATACAGTCATGGCCAAAATTGTTGGCACCCCTGAAATTTTTCCAGAAAATGAAGTATTTCTCACAGAAAAGTATTGAAATTACACATGTTTTGCTATGCACATGTTTATTTCCTTTGTGTGTATTGGAATAACACAAAAAAAAACAGGAAAAAAGCAAATTTCACAATTTCACACAAAACTAAAAAAATGGGCCGGACAAAGTTATTGGCACCCTTTCAAAATTGTGGATAAATAAGTTTGTTCCAAGCATGTGATGCTCCTTTAAACTCACCTGGGGCAAGTAACAGGTGTGGGCAATCTAAAAATCACACCTGAAAGCAGATAAAAAGGAGAGAAGTTGACTCAGTCTTTGCATTGTGTTTCTGTGTGTGCCACACTAAGCATGGAGAACAGAAAGAGGAAAAGAGAACTGTCTGAGGACTTGAGAACCAAAATTGTGGAAAAATATCAACAATCTCAAGGTTACAAGTCCATCTCCAGAGATCTAGATGTTCCTTTGTCCACAGTGCGCAACATGATCAAGAAGTTTGCAACCCATGGCACTGTAGCTAATCTCCCTGGACGTGGACGGAAGAGAAAAATTGATGAAAGGTTGCAACGCAGGATAGTCCGGATGGTGGATAAGCAGCCCCAAACAAGTTCCAAAGAAATTCAAGCTGTCCTGCAGGCTCAGGGTGCATCAGTGTCAGCGCGAACTATACGTCGAAATTTGAATGAAATGAAACGCTATGGCAGGAGACCCAGGAGGACCCCACTGCTGACACAGAGACATAAAAAAGCAAGACTACAGTTTGCCAAAATGTACATGAGTAAGCCAAATTCCTTCTGGGAGAACGTCTTATGGACAGATGAGACCAAGATAGAGCTTTTTGGTAAAGCACATCGTTCTACTGTTTACCGAAAATGTAATGAAGCCTTCAAAGAAAAGAACACAGTACCTACAGTCAAATATGGTGGAGGTTCAAAGATGTTTTGGGGTTGTTTTGCTGCCTCTGGCACTGGGTGCCTTGACTGTGTGCAAGGCATCATGAAATCTGAGGATTACCAAAGGATTTTGGGTCGCAATGTAGGGCCCAGTGTCAGAAAGCTGGGTTTGCGTCCGAGATCATGGGTCTTCCAGCAGGACAATGACCCCAAACATACTTCAAAAAGCACCCAGAAATGGATGGCAACAAAGCGCTGGAGAGTTCTGAAGTGGCCAGCAATGAGTCCAGATCTTAATCCCATTGAACACCTGTGGAGAGATCTTAAAATTGCTGTTGGGAAAAGGCACCCATCCAATATGAGAGACCTGGAGCAGTTTGCAAAAGAAGAGTGGTCCAAAATTCCGGGTGAGAGGTGTAAGAAGCTTATTGATGGTTATAGGAAGCGACTGATTTCAGTTATTTTTTCCAAAGGGTGTGCAACTAAATATTAAGTTAAGGGTGCCAATCATTTTGTCCGGCCCATTTTTTGAGTTTTGTGTGAAATTATGTCAAATTTGCTTTTTTCCTGTTTTTTTTGTGTTATTCCAATACACACAAAGGAAATAAACATGTGCATAGCAAAACATGTGTAATTTCAATACTTTTCTGTGAGAAATACTTCATTTTCTGGAAAAATTTCAGGGGTGCCAACAATTTTGGCCATGACTGTATATATATATATATATATATATATATATATATATATATATATATATATATATATATATATATATATATATATATATATATATATCTAACTTGCTGTGCAGCTTGCGCGACTCGGGAGAGACGGTGCAGCTCTGCTTGCTGCTGCAGCAGGGAGTAGCAGGGGTCGGGGTGTTTGACGCGGGAGGGAGAAAGGAGCCATTCTGACTGGGGCTAGTTAGCTTGTAGATTGCCAAAGTTACTTCTTGGGCGGCAGGCAGCTTAGTGGGTAAGAGCGTTGTGCCAGCAACCGAAAGGTCGCTGGTTCTAATCCCCGAGCCGACTAGCCGAAAAATCTGTCTATGTGCCCTTGAGCAAGGCACTTAACCCTAACTGCTCCTGTAAGTCGCTCTGGATAAGAGCGTCTGCTAAATGACTAAAATGTAAATGTAAACTTCTCATCCCATCTGGTAGTGCCGGTCTTTACTGCATCAAATCGATCTTAAGAAGCTAGCTAAGACAGCAATGTCACATAGATCAATGTTTAGACAAAGCCTTTTCATTGTTAAAATAGGCCAATGATTTTCTTTTTTCTTTCAAAAAATATATACTCAAATGTATTCTAATATTACCGTCCGTTTGGGTATTCAAATAACCGTGCCCATCCCTAATATATGCTTCACATTGTATTGCATGTTTTTGCACCATATTTTTTCTGCTTATACAACAATGCGTCTGCAGCATTTTACAATGTTCGTTTTACTAACGTGAGCCACTCATGTTATGACCTTTTTCATAAAAGGGTTATGAATGACTTTGTACACCCCCTTTACCTGTGTGAGTCCCTGCTGGCCAGCCCCAGCTCTGGGCATAGCGCTGATGATCTTGCCTGGAGTCCCGGTGCCTGGTGTCATCATCTTAGTGGTGATGATGGTAATGGGGGACTTCATACCACTGCCAGTCACTCCTGACCAGACAACAGATTAAACACATACAGAGGTTCAAGTTCTATGTAGTAGGCAGGGTAAACCGATTTCTGGTATATCAACAAAATAAATAAAATCACAGCATGCTTTTGGACTCATTCAGCAGTTACCTGATGAAGCACAATACCATTGGATAATACCAATGTTGAATACCATTAATGTTGAAAATTACAAAATGTATATTCCCAAAATGATGCCACAGATAGAACAAGGAGCCAGACGTTTCACCGGATGTATTAACCTGAAGAATCCGGTTGGAATTTCCACTCCTCACCAAATATGGTGATGAGGGGAAGCCCAGCGGACGGCAGCGGGAGAAGATGGAGCGAGAAACGGGCCAAAGATCTACTCATTCTTATGGAAGAAAATCCCGACCTCAATACAGTTTTCTGTTCCCAATAGGGATGTGACAAGTGGCATTTTTTTTCTTTATGTTTATGTTTTTATGTTAATCACTTCCATCGATGCCACGCTGAAATCAATAGAACAGGGGGCAAACGTTTGGGGTGTGGCGCTGTTTAAACTAACACTATTCAAAGGCCACATGGGAACTTGGAATAACCTATACATTGTTGGTTAGATGAGAACTTGCAGAAGGCTTATATCTACACTACCGTTCAAAAGTTTGGGGTCACTTAGAAATGTCCTTGTTTTCCATGAAAACATACATGAAATGAGTTTGAATAGGAAATATAGCAAAATGAATAGGAAATGTAGTCATTGACAAGGTTAGAAATAATGATTTTTAATTGAAATAATGTGGTCTTCTGTAGCTCAGCTGGTAGAGCACGGCGCTTGTAACGCCAAGGTAGTGGGTTCGATCCCCGGGACCACCCATACACAAAAATGTATGCACGCATGATTAAGTCGCTTTGGATAAAAGCGTCTGCTAAATGGCATATTATTTTTATATTATATAATAATTGTGTCCTTCAAATGTTGTTTTCGTCAAAGAATCCTCCATTTGCAGCAATTACAGCCTTGCAGACCTTTGGCATTGTAGTTGTCAATTTGTTGAGGTAATCTGAAGAGATTTCACCCCATGCTTCCTGAAGCACCTCCCACAAGTTGGATTGGCTTGATGGGCACTTCTTACGTACCATACGGTCAAGCTGCTCCCACAACAGCTCAATAGGGTTGAGATCCAGTGACTGTGCTGGCCACTCCATTATAGACAGAATACCAGCTGACTGCTTCTTCCCTAAACAGTTATTACATAGTTTGGAGCTGTGGTTTGGGTCATTGTCCTGTTGTAGGAGGAAATTGGCTCCAATCAAGCGCCGTCCACAGATTATGGCATGGCGTTGCTAAATGGAGTGATAGCCTTCCTTCTTCAAGATCCCTTTTACCCTGCACAAATCTCCCGCTTTACCACCACCAAAGCACCCCCAGACCATCACATTGCCTCCACCATGCTATACAGATGGCATCAAGCACTCCTCCATCATCTTTTCATTTGGTCTGCGTCTCACAAATGTTCTTCTTTGTGATCCGAACACCTCAAACTTCGATTAGTCTGTCCATAACACTTTTTTCCAATCTTCCTCTGTCCAGTGTCTGTTCTTTTGCCCATCTTAATATTTTCTTTTTATTGGCCAGTCTGAGATATGGCTTTTTCTTTGCAACTCTGCCTAGAAGGTCAGCATCCCGGAGTCGCCTCTTCACTGTTGACGTTGAGACTGGTGTTTTGCGGGTACTATTTAATGAAGCTGCCAGTTGAGGACCTGTGAGGCGTCTGTTTCTCAAACTAGACACTAATGTATTTGTCCTCTTGCTCAGTTGTGCACCGGGGCCTCCCACTCCTCTTTCTATTCTGGTTAGAGTCAGTTTGCGCTGTTCTGTGAAGGGAGTAGTACACAGCGTTATACGAGATCTTCAGTTTCTTGGCAATTTCTCGCATGGAAAAGCCTTCATTTCTCAGAACAAGAATAGACTGACGAGTTTCAGAAGAAAGTTCTTTGTTTCTGGCCATTTTGAGCCTGTAATCAAACCCACAATTGCTGATGCTCCAGATACTCAACTAGTCTCAAGAAGGCCAGTTTTATTGCTTCTTTAAATCGGCACAACAGTTTTCAGCTGTGCTAACATAATTGCAAAAGCGTTTTCTAATGATCAATTAGCCTTTTAAAATGATAAACTTGGATTAGCAAACACAATTTGCCATTGGAACACAGGACTGATGGTTGCTGATAAATGGGCCTCTGTAGATATTCCATTTTTAAAAAATCAGCCGTTTCCAGCTACAATAGCCATTTACAACATTAACAATGTCTACACTGTATTTCTGATCAATTTGATGTTATTTTAATGGACAAAAAATTTGCTTTTCTTTAGAAAACAATGACATTTCTATGTGACACCAAACTTTTGAACGGTAGTGTATATTTTGGAATGTCGGATGTTGATTTCGGGAGACAGCCATCACAGAAAATGGAACAGACCACTTTCTCTGTTAGTTAATTTAAACGAATCATGACGTGGCATAGGATATCAGCAGTGACAACGGTTGGCTGCTATTTTAAGTGATAGTTTGACTGTCAAATCCATGTATTGGTGTGTGGCAAGATACCTTTTTTGAGAGACCGCCCCCCCGGAATGTTCTGTGCCATTTGAAAGTTCGAAAATTAACTGAACGGTCCAACATCATAAAGGCATCCAGACCTGCGGCTGACAAACTCATTTCATTGACAGGTTCATTGATTTGAATGATTGATAGGTAGGAAGCAGACAGACCTGTTTGTCCGACGGTGGACATGGGTATGGTCTTGATGATGTGTGTGCCCGGCTTGGAGGTGGGCACACCGCTGTAGGACAGGATAGTGGGCTTGCCCCCCACGGTGCCCCCGGCCTTGGAAGTGGTGATGATGGTGGTGGGCTTGCCGTCGGCTGATGTCACCAGCTTCAGGATAGTACCTGCAGGGAGAGGACCCTTCGTCTGGGGGGACAGGAAGAAGAGAGAGAGAGAGGGGGGGGTCAGAGGTGAAGATGAGAGGTGGAAGCTGACGTACATCAATGCTACACTTTGTGAAATAGAGCCCCACCTTGTAATTGGTGTTTTTGTGGTGCTTCGAGACAGATTATACTTCCTGTTGTTCTATGCATAAAGACAACAAGCACTGACTATTTCAGCTTGGTAGACAGTTGGAGACCTCTTTTTTCTATACATCCGACATAGACAGAATTTTCCACAAGTTCTCAAACCACAGGGACTATGGATAAGAATCAGCTGTTGACGTACATCCACCAATACGTTGTTGATCATTGTGTACTGACCCTGCCACATACCTGATATAACTAAATGTAATACTGTACTGTATTACAGCACATTCGTAAAGTATTCAGACCCCTTGACTTTCTCCACATTTTGTTACGTTACAGCCTTATTCTAAAAAGGATTAAATTGAAATTTTTCCTACTCAATCTACCTACACACAATACCCCATAATGACGAAGTGAAAACAGATGTAGACATTTTTGCAAATGTATTAAGAATAAAAAACAGAAATACCTTATTTACATATGTATTCAGACCCTTTGCTATGAGACTCTAAATTGAGCTCAGGTGAATCCTGTTTCGATTGATCATCCTTGAGATGTTTCTACAACTTGATTGGAGTCCAGCTGTGGTAAATTCAATTGATTGGACATGATTTGGAAAGGCACACAACGGTCTATATAAGGTCCCACAGTTGACAGTGCATGTCAAAGCAAAAAGCAAGCCTTGAGGTCGAAGGAATTGTACGTAGAGCTCCGAGACAGGATCGTGTCCAAGCACAGATCTGGGGAAGTGTACCAAACAAATTCTGCAGCACTGAAGGTCCCCAAGAACACAGTGGCCTCCATCGTTCTTAAACGGAAGAAGTTTGGAACCACCAAGACTCTTCCTAGAGCTGGCCGCCCGGCCAAACTGAGCAATCGGGGGAGACGGGCCTTGGTCAGGGAAGTGACCAAGAACACGTTGGTCACTCTGACGGAGCTCCAGAGTTCCTCTGTGGAGATGGGAGAACCATCCAGAAGGACAACCACCAATCAGGTCTTTAAGGTTGTGGCCAGACGGAAGCCACTCCTCAGTAAAAAAGGCACACGACAGCCCACTTGGAGTTTGCCAAAAGGCACCTAAAGACTCTCAAGACCATGAGAAACAAGATTCTGTGGTCTGATGAAACCAAGATTGAACTCTTTGGCCTGAATGCCAAGCGTCACATCTGGAGGAAACCCGGCACCATCCCTACGGTGAAGCATGGTGGTGGCAGCATCATGCTGTGGGGATGTTTTTCAGCGGCAGGGACTGGGAGACTAGTCAGGATCGAGGGAAAGATGAACGGCGCAAAGTGCTGAGAGATCCTTGATGAAAACCTGCTCCAGAGCGCTCAGGACCTCAGACTGGGGCGAAAGTTCACCTGCCAACAGGACAACGACCCTAAGCACACAGCCAAGAAAACGCAGGAGTGGCTTCGGGACAAGTCTCTGAATGTCCTTGAGTTGCCCAGCCAGAGCCTGGATTTGAACATCTCTGGAGAGACCTGAAAATAGCTGTGCAGCGACGCTCCCCATCCAACCTGACAGAGCTGGAGAGGATCTGCAGAGAAGAATGGGAGAAACTCCCCAAATACAGGTGTGCCAAGCTTGTAGCATCACACCCAAGAAGACTCGATGCTGTAATTGCTGCCAAAGGTGCTCCAACAAAGTACTGAGTAAAGGGTCTGAATACTTATGTAAATATTATATTTCACTTTTTTTTTTTTTTATTAGATTTTTTTTCTAAAAACCAGTTTCTGCTTTGTCATTATGGGGTATTGTGTGGAGATTGATGCGGTAAAAAAACAATTTCATCAATTTTTGAAAAAGGCTGTAACGTAACAAAATGCGGAAAATGTGAAGGGGTCTGAATAATTTCCGAACGTACTGTATATCATACATGATATAACTAAATGTAATACTGTCCTGTACTATATAATACATGATATAACTAAATGTAATAATGTCCTGTATTATATCATACATGATATAACTAAATATACAGTTGAAGTCGGAAGTTTACATACACTTCGGTTGGAGTCATTAAAACTTGTTTTTCAACCACTCCACAAATTTCTTGTTAACAAACTATAGTTTTGGCAAGTCGGTTAGGGACATCCACTTTGTGCACGACACAAATAATTTTTCCAACAATTGTTTACAGACAGATTATTTCACTTATAATTCACTGTATCACAATTCAAGTGGGTCAGAAGTTTACATACACTAAGTTGACTGTGCCTTTATACAGCTTGGAAAATTCCAGAAAATGATGTCATGGCTTTAGAAGCTTCTCATAGGCTAATTGACATCATTTTGAGTCAATTGGAGGTGTACCTGTGGATGTATTTCAAGGCCTACCTTCAAACTCAGCGCCTCTGCTTGATATCATGGGAAAATCAAAAGAAATCAGCCAAGACCTCAGAAAAGAAATTGTAGACCTCCACAAGTCTGGTTCATCTGTACAAACAATAGTATGCAAGTATAAACACCATGGGACCACGCAGCCGTCATACCGCTCAGGAAGGAGACGTGTTCTGTCTCCTAGAGATGAACGTACTTTGGTGCGAAAAGTGCAAATCAATCCCAGAACAGCAGCAAAGGACCTTGTGAAGATGCTGGAGGAAACAGGTACAAAAGTATCTATATCCACAGTAAAACGAGTCCTATATCGACATAACCTGAAAGGCCGCTCAGCAAGGAAGAAGCCACTGCTCCAAAACCGCCATAAAAAAGCCAGACTACGGTTTGCAACTGCACATGGGGACAAAGATCTTACTTTTTGGAGAAATGTCCTCTGGTCTGATGAAACAGAAATAGAACTGTTTGGCCATAATGACCATCGTTATGTTTGGAGGAAAAAGGGGAACGCTTGCAAGCCCAAGAACACCATCCCAACCGTGAAGCACGGGGGTGGCAGCATCATGCTGTGGGGGTGCTTTGCTGCAGGAGGGACTGGTGCACTTCACAAAATAGATGGCATCATGAGGAAGGAAAATGATGTGGATATATTGACGCAACATCTCAAGACATCAGTCAGGAAGTTAAAGCTTGGTCGCAAATGGGTCTTCCAAATGGACAATGACCCCAAGCATACTTCCAAAGTTGTGGCAAAATGGCTTAAGAACAACAAAGTCAAGGTATTGGAGTGGCCATCACAAAGCCCTGACCTCAATCCTATAGACAATTTGTGGGCAGAACTGAAAAAACGTGTGCGAGCAAGGATGCCTACAAACCTGACTCAGTTACACCAGCTCTGTCAGGAGGAATGGGCCAAAATTCACCCAACTTATTGTGGGAAGCTTGTGGAAGGCTACCCGAAACGTTTGACCCAAGTTAAACAATTTAAAGGCAATGCTACCAAATACTAATTGAGTGTATGTAAACTTCTGACCCACTGGGAATGTGATGAAAGAAATAAAAGCTTAAATAAATCTCTACTATTATTCTGACATTTCACATTCTTAAAATAAACTGACCTAAAACAGGGAATTTTTACTAAGATTAAATGTCAGGAAATTGTGAAAAACTGAGTTTAAATGTATTTCGCTAAGGTGTATGTAAACTTCCGACTTCAACTGTATAACTAAATGTAGTACTGACCTGTATTATATCATACATGATATAACTAAATGCCGTACTGACATGTATTATATCATACATGATATAACTAAATGCAGTACTGACCTGTATTATATCATAAACTAAATGCAGTACTGACCTGTATTATATCATAAACTAAATGCAGTACTGACCTGTATTATATCATAAACTAAATGCAGTACTGACCTGTATTATATCATACATGATATAACTAAATGCAGTACTGACCTGTATTATATCATAAACTAAATGCAGTACTGACCTGTATTATATCATAAACTAAATGCAGTACTGACCTGTATTATATCATAAAGTAAATGCAGTACTGACCTGTATTATATCATACATGATATAACTAAATGCAGTACTGACCTGTATTATATCATAAACTAAATGCAGTACTGACCTGTAGGATGTGCTGCAGGCTGGAGCCAGCATGGCCCGTCAGCGCTCCGGTCTGACCAGGTTTTGTCTGGACTACTGACATCACCTTCCCCAGGTTGGACAGGTTAGACAGCTGGAGGACAGAGGTAGGGGAGACTGGTCAAACACCACAGGACTTTTACAGAGGTAGGGGAGACTGGTCAAACACCGCAGGACTTTTACAGAGGTAGTGGAGACTGGTCAAACACCACAGGACTTTTACAGAGGTAGGGGAGACTGGTCAAACACCACAGGACTTTTACAGAGGTAGGGGAGACTGGTCAAACACCACAGGACTTTTACAGAGGTAGGGGAGACTGGTCAAACACCACAGGACTTTTACAGAGGTAGTGGAGACTGGTCAAACACCACAGGACTTTTACAGAGGTAGTGGAGACTGGTCAAACACCACAGGACTTTTACAGAGGTAGGGGAGACTGGTCAAACACCACAGGACTTTTACAGAGGTAGTGGAGACTGGTCAAACACCACAGGACTTTTACAGAGGTAGGGGAGACTGGTCAAACACCACAGGACTTTTACAGAGGTAGGGGAGACTGGTCAAACACCACAGGACTTTTACTATGAATACAAGTCGATTTCTATTTAACGTAATAGAACATATGCCACTTAACAGATGCTTCCACATGACTTATTAAGACAGGCCTATTTAACGCCATATAATGAGTGTGTATTGTTGAACTTACATGCCTGTGGAAATATATGTATTTGAAATTGGTCACAGAGTTAATTCATTCATATATTCATAATACAGTGAGTGTATACAGTACATGTTTAAGATGTGACCCCCCCATGGGGGAATGGACTGTTTGTTATGCATGTAAAAGACAACAGAATGTATCCCAACTAACCCAATGCTGTACATCCTTGCCAGACATCAGTTTGTTTTGACCCTGGTTGGCCGCAGTCAGCTTAGAACGGGGCACAAAGCAGATGCAGGGAGTCACTGCTAAACCAGGGATCAATAAGACGGCCAGCTGACTTGCTTAACATTTATTGTTTGTTTTAAATACATTTTTTTTTGGGGGGGGGGGGAAGATGCTTGAAAATGGGCATGGATTAATTAAATAGAGTCAAAACGACAATTACAACTCATAATTGCAGAAACCGAACCAGAAAAATCTAAAAGTTCCTTCCGAACTATAAAAGTTATTACGTTATGAATGTTTTTAGCCACTAAACAGCCTCTGTCAGATCTTACCAGCGTGCCGCCTCCCCCCAGAGTGAGGGGACTCTTGACAAGAGTGATGGTCTTGGTGACTCCTCCCACTACCGTGGTAACCACCTGGTGTTGCTGGGCAACTGTCACCGTGCCAGACTTGTGCACGGTGATGATTGGCCGATTTGGCGTTCCGGGTGTGGCGACACCTGACGTGCCCACCTGAGCCGCAGCAGTCTTCAGCATGCGGGTGGCTGGGTTACTAATCTGAGAGAAGGACCGAGACATGGAGGGGGTCATTTTCAAATATATCTACTATTATTTTTATTTATAAGTAGCTCCTTTAAAAAAATATAAAATAAAAATGGTGCTGGACACTTGTTTCAAATACTGAATATATTTTTCCAAAGTACTGTAATATTATGCTCACAAAACGGTGTGGTATTCTTTTATATATTCAGTGCATTCTGAAAAGTATTCAGACCCCTAGACATTTTCCACATTTTGTTACGTTACAGCCTTATTCTAAAAATGGATTAAATTGTTTTTCCCCCCTCATCAATCTACACACAATACCCCATAATGACAAAGAGAAAACAGGTTTGTAGAATGTTTCGCTAATTTACAAAAAATAAAAAATCAGAAATAACTTATTTAAATAAGTATTCAGACCCTTTGCTATGAGACTCGAAATTGAGCTCAGGTGCATCCTGTTTCATCCTGGATATGTTTCTACAGCTTGACTGGAGTCCAACTGTGGTAAACTCAATTGATTGGACATGAACTTATAAGGTCCCACAGTGGACAGTGCAGGATTGTGTCGAAGCACAGATCTGGGGAAGGGTACCAAAACATTTCTGCAGCATTGAAGGTCCCCAAGAACACAGTGGCCTCCATCATTCTTAAATGGAAGAAGTTTGGAACCACCAAGACTCTTCCTAGAGCTGGCCGCCCGGCCAAACTGAGCAATCGGGGGAGAAGGGCCTTGGTCAGGGAGGTGACCAAGAACCCGATGGTCACCCTGACAGAGCTCCAGAGTTCCTCTGTGGAGATGGGAGAACCTTCCAGAAGGACAACCATCTCTGCAGCACTCCACCAATCAGGCCTTTATGGTAGAGTGGCCAGACGGAAGCACATGACCGCCCGCTTGGAGTTTGCCAAAAGGAAGCTAAAGGACTCAGACCACAAGAAACAAGATTCTCTGGTCTGATGAAACCAAGATTGAACTCTTTGGCCTGAATGCCAAGCGTCACGTCTGGAGGAAACCTACAAATCGCTCTAGTGAGCCGGCCAGCAGACAGAGGTTTACATGGTGTCCGTGTGTGTGGTACCATTAGTCCGAGTAGGATCTTACCATGACAGGCGAAGCAGCTTTGACAGTCTGGGAGCCAGGGCTCATGGCCACCGTCTTGACGATGGTGGCACCAGCTGGCAGCTGCATGGTGGCCGTGGAGGGCGGGATCTTCTGGGTGGCCGCAGCAGCTGCAGCCAGCGCAGCCATGCCACTCATCTGAGGGCTGCTGCCCATTGGCTGAGAAGGCAGAAGCAGATAGAGAAAAAACATATTAAAATGAGGCGTATTCATAGGATTTGGGAAGACTCATTGGAATAGAAGGAGCACAACTCGTGCATGAATCCATAAGACAGGAAAGGAAACTTCTAGAGCTCGTTTCCCAGAGATGGTTCACTGAGCATACGGTTTAGTGTAGGAAATAGGTCCACAGAGACAACATACAGTGAGGATTTCACCAAAATAACTTAATTAAATACATTTTTTTTTAACAAAAACTAGCCTATTTAGTGCCAATTCTTGAGTCTTAAACCATTATTTGACTGTTTAAATCCATGGCTGAGTTAAATCCATGGCTGAGTTAAATCCATGGCTGAGTTAAATCCATGGCTGAGTTCCCTACATAGCGCACTCCTTTTGACCAGGGCCCATATGCAGACCATAAGTTCTTTATTTATTCATACAGTTCCCTGTGCGACCTGGGCCGGCACCACCATGCGAACCCCGGCAGGAAGTGATGTAACCATGACAGGGGATTTCCCGCCCTGGTTGGCCTGTCTCACCGTGACGATGGAGGTGCCTGTGGTGGAATGGGGAGCAGACACCTTAAGAATAGCTGGAGGGGAAAAAAATAAAAACCATGTTTAGATGGTGGCTGATCTGGAAAGAAACCATTTGATTTTGTTTTGATGTAAAACATTATAAATCAAAACAGACGTGCAGTCCAAACTTCACCATAGTCTCAACAATCTACTTAGTATTGAGAAGTTACAGGGAAATGAAAATACAGCATTTAACATACCACAGTAGTAGCCTAAAATAAAACCGCCAGTAAGTCGTGAAAATGTATGCACTCACTAACTGTAAGTCGCTCCGGATAAGAGCGTCCGCTAAATGACTAAAAATGTAAAAGTAGTGGTTACCTGGTCCGCGTGCAGCCAGTGGACTCCCAGGCATGGAGGTGGTAGGGGAGGGGACCAGGGTGATGCCCTGGGGAGGGTGGCCATGGACGGACATGGCCGAGGCTGTGACGGGGCTCTTGGGGGAGGAACCGACCGGTAGTGACGACGGGGGGCTGACGCCGGGGGAAGAGGCAGCCGTGGCGGGGGGGATATCGTACTTCTGCAGTTGCAGCAGGAAGGTGTCTGCAGTAGGTACTTCCCCCCAGCTCACCTCCAGGCTGCTCGTGTTGGCTCTCACCAACTGCACCCGTGACGGTGGGCGGGGCTTCTCTGTGGGGAGACGAATAAAAAAACAAGAGCAGCAGTTAGGATTTACAAAATAACTACCTGATTAAAATCATTAAACATTTCGTATTTTAAAAATACATTTTCAATTAACACACACACAAGCATCTTTCTGAACAAACCAGTGTCATACTAACCGATAAAGTGAAAAGTGAACTCACCTGTCTCCAGGTACCAGAGGTCCTTGCAGCACACTTGGTTGTTCCAGGCCTTACGGTACCCGTCCCGTCCACTCCAGACGTAGAGGCGTGAGTTGATGGCTACGGAGCAGTGTCCGGCCCGGGCTCTAGGCATGTTATCCTCTAGAGAGTCCATCAGAACCGACTCCCACACCATCGAGTCTGGTGCAATACAATTTGATTGTCAATGGAAACAGTAGGGACGGAGGGATAGCATTTTACATTAAATCAGTTGAGAGGTAAATTGTTGCTGAGGCACGTTTGTCGTTTGAATTTAGTTTTTTTTTAGGGGGGGGTCAACGTTTTATAAACACTGAGCATCAAATGTTGTAATTTTTAGGCAATTTTATCTAAGAGACTGGTTGGTCAATCAGACTGACATACCTAGGTTGAGACAGGCCAGTGTGTTGGTCAGAATGACATACCTAGGTTGAGACAGGCCAGTGTGTTGGTGAGACTGACATACCTAGGTTGAGACAGGCCAGTGTGTTGGTGAGACTGACATACCTAGGTTGAGACAGGCCAGTGTGTTGGTGAGACTGACATACCTAGGTTGAGACAGGCCAGTGTGTTGGTGAGACTGACATACCTAGGTTGAGACAGGCCAGTGTGTTGGCCAGACTGACATACCTAGGTTGAGACAGGCCAGTGTGTTGGCCAGACTGACATACCTAGGTTGAGACAGGCCAGTGTGTTGGTCAGACTGACATATCTAGGTTGAGACAGGCCAGTGTGTTGGTGAGACTGACATACCTAGGTTGAGACAGGCCAGTGTGTTGGTCAGACTGACATACCTAGGTTGAGACAGGCCAGTGTGTTGGTCAGACTGACATACCTAGGTTGAGACAGGCCAGTGTGTTGGTCAGACTGACATATCTAGGTTGAGACAGGCCAGTGTGTTGGTCAGACTGACATACCTAGGTTGAGACAGGCCAGTGTGTTGGTGAGACTGACATACCTAGGTTGAGACAGGCCAGTGTGTTGGCCAGACTGACATACCTAGGTTGAGACAGGCCAGTGTGTTGGTCAGACTGACATACCTAGGTTGAGACAGGCCAGTGTGTTGGTCAGACTGACATACCTAGGTTGAGACAGGCCAGTGTGTTGGTCAGACTGACATACCTAGGTTGAGACAGGCCAGTGTGTTGGTCAGACTGACATACCTAGGTTGAGACAGGCCAGTGTGTTGGTGAGACTGACATACCTAGGTTGAGACAGGCCAGTGTGTTGGTGAGACTGACATACCTAGGTTGAGACAGGCCAGTGTGTTGGTCAGACTGACATACCTAGGTTGAGACAGGCCAGTGTGTTGGTCAGACTGACATACCTAGGTTGAGACAGGCCAGTGTGTTGGTCAGACTGACATACCTGGGTTGAGACAGGCCAGTGTGTTGGTCAGACTGACATACCTAGG